>NW_028261384.1:38123356-38279502 GCF_051295495.1 Thamnophis sirtalis | reverse complement strand
AAACAAGATGCTGTATGACAATTAATTTCACTTAATCATTTGTTTGGAACTTGTGTTTTTATTAATAGGTAAAACTAAATCACAATGATTGTCTTTTTAAAAACATAAATGTCAATCAATAGTATATTTCTGCATGAAAACCAACAAGTATGCATGTTTTAGAACTATTTTAGGGAAGAATAGTATCCTGTTTCAAATATATGACTGTTGCAAAACATGCCAAATTATTGTCAGTTTAAGGAAGAAAATCAAACTTTCTACCAAACCAAAATCATGCAATTAAATTAAACTATTTCAAATTAATATTCTGAATGGAAAAGTAAACTTGGGTACCTGTGGGTCATTTCAATAGTGAAAGAATCAGTTCATTTAAGAACAGTAAAAATCAACCTGATCTACCCCTTTTCTCTTTAAAATTGCAGTTAACACCATTGGAGTGAAACATACATGTTTATGGTTTCAGTCCTGTAATCCTGAATTTAATGGGTTCCCAAATTCAAAGGAAAAACACACACCTTTATTACTTCTAAGTAGTAAAAGCAGAAAAGACTAATGTATAGAAGAAAATGTAACAGTTTTGTTCTTCCTCCCTTCCTCTCTCCCCCCCTTATCTAAATGCACTAAAATGATGATGCTCATTAAGAATACATACCAGATCTACAATCAATATCTTGCCTATATTTAGCTTGTCTCGCAAGTATTTGGCAGTAATTGCAACCGAATTAAAAAAGCAGAACCCCCTGTGGAATAGAGAAGAACAGAAATTTTATAAAGCACATTGGTCAGGAAACAGCTATAAATAATGTTTAGGAGCATTTGTGTGTTTGTGTGTGTGTGTGTATTATAAAAAAGCTGTATGATCTCTGAGATCATAAATCTCCTTCTGGGATACCTCGAAAGCCTTTTCAGTCATCTGCTAACAATTAGAGCTCCTCTGAGACACCCACAGTACAGGTGATTGCCAGTAACCCTAGCACTCCAAGATGGGTAATATACCCTGGTACTTACATGGCTGTTGATTCTTCAGCATGATGGCCTGGGGGCCTCACAATAGCAAAACCGTTCTGTAAGAACAAGATAGGTTTTCAATTACCAGATTTTAAGAGAATAAAGCAATAGGAAGGGGGTGGCTGCAAAGAAATTCTCCTTATTTCCATGGAGCAAAAAACATCAAGGAATAAGCTGGTTTTATTTCTTTATATCCTACTAAGACATCTATGCCTCTTTTCCTGGCTTTGTTAATCTTTCATAGAATGTACTGAAGCAATACCTTCACTCTCCAGTGTTAAAACTTTCATATAAGTTGAAGGCAAAACCTTTGCTATATCAAATGCTGTTAAACCACCATTCTATTATCTTTTAGGCATTTCAGGAAATAAATATCACAGGTTGTTGGAGGAAAGAAATGTGTCACACCAAGTCATGCTGAAGTTAACGTAATACTCTCAAGATAGTGATGGACATTCTATTAAACCAGTGCTAGAGAACAAATTAGTTGCCAGGTCCATTCCTCTTACACAGGGGATGAGTGAGAGTGCTGTTCTCTTTCTTTTTCCCAGATAGTAAAATAATCTGTTATCCTATAGACCTTTACCTATAGACCATGCTAGTTGTAAGTGAAGCATTCTATATCTTGAGAGATCCACATTCTGCACCCGTGGACTGTAGTAGATACAGATAGACACTGATACCAAAGTAACAAATACAAAAATCTTTCTAGTCCAACTTTGTTTTTAGTAGCAATCCAGTTAGATGCCTTCCAAGTTTCATGCAAAAGGCATGAAATAATGTATGACACATAGGGCATGAAAGTAATGGCCTGCTATTTGTTTGCTAGACTATCACTGAACATGGGGATTTTCTCTAATTATTATGGCTTGCACCCTTTGTTATAATTATTCTTTACCCCTTTGCAATTCCCAGTCCAAATGTACAAGCAGAATTTTGCACTTTTTTTCTAGTAGGTAAAACCATGGCATGTACATTGTATATCTATTACTTTGACAACATTGCTGAGGATAGAGCAATGAAATTCAAAGTGACCTTTGATCTTTCATTTAAGCTCCTAGAAATTAATATTCCTATGTTGCAAAACATAGATATTTTCATTTTTCTTGACCTTCTACAATGTCAATACTAAAATATCCCTATGGCAATTCCATTCATTTTTACTTCTTTGCAAATTACAGTACTTTATTTTTCTATTTACATTTATTCTGTGTTTAAAATGTCATCTCATTTTATGGTATCCATGTTTAGTAGTGCCAGAATGCAAGAATATTTATTTCAAGTGTAAACACAAGGGGAGAAAATCATAGGAATAATATTTGTATGCATGTGCACGTGTGCGCTTGCTGAGTTCCATAGTAAGTCACTGACTAAGCAAGGCTATATTAAAAAAAGCTATTACATAAAATACAATACTTAGGTAAGCAACCCAGGGAAAGGATCACAAGAGAGACTGCAATTCTATATATTTCCTAAGACCTGTTTTTGAATGAATTGTAATGCTCATGTGGAGTTTCTATCTATGATTGTTGTGCTCTAAACCCATGTTTTTTAAACTAAGCAATTAAAGATATGTGAACTCCAATTCCCGTGCTGACTGTTTCGATATTTTTTTCAGTCCATTCATATTATAAGTATGGAAAATCTGGAACTATGCAAATTGTCAGTTATGTCGATGATAAAATCCCAGAAAACTGTACAGTTTATCATATCAAGACTACATCATATATAGATCCAATATGTCCATAAAAAACTAAAGGACAAAAAATAAAGCCTATGTGAACATCAGATCTTTAAATAAATTGAAAACTTTGTTCCTTTGTTTGATATGTAGGTTCCTTTGTTTACATTCAGCTGCATGAAAATAGGAATTTTCCTTTTTGCATGAAAATAAACTCTCACATGCAAAAAAAAAGTCATTGGGGAGATTAGAAAAAAGAAGAATGATGGAAATTCCATATTTCACTATACTATAAATCTAGCTTAGAAGCCTGCCAAAGCTTGTAACTATTGGAGTTTTTAAAGACAGTTTATAATACACAAGGCAGACATTTTGTATGTTTTCATACAGAGTGGTTATGAAAAGAAATATCTGATTTTCTAAAATATCTTAAACAATTTCTGTAACACACCATTCAGAATTCTCCATTCCCTCCTGGCACACTATCTAGCAAAGGGCAGTTCAATCACTCCTAAATGATGATCAGAAATTCAGAGTTTTGAGTAAAGATGTAAACACTCTTTGCTGATAAGAAATGTACTGTTAACTATTCACTGATTCTATATATAAATATTATTGAGAGAATAATTAAGACTGAAATATATATTGAGTTGAAAATTTTTGGAGTGCCAAAGATTGCTGAAAGACCTAATACCGAGACTCCAGTTCAATAAATTAAAGATGAAAATTATGACGCACAAAAGGAAAGTATGTGGAAACTGGATTATTTAATCATCACCAGAGGCCTTTGAACTACGGAGCTGGAGAAGATTCCTGCTAGTCCCTTAGACTGCAAGATGATAAAATCGGTCAGTCCTAGAGGAGATTAACCCTGACTATTCTTTAGAAGGCCAGATCCTGAAGATGAAACTCAAATACTTTGGCCACCTAATGAGAAGGAAGGATTCACTGGAGAAGAGCCTAATGCTGGGAAAGATTGAGGGCAAAAGAAGAAGAGGACAACAGAGAATGAGGTGTCAGGATGGAGACATCGAAGCAGTAGGTGTGAGCTTAAATGGACTCCAGAGGATAGTAGAGGACAGGAAGGCCTGAAAGAACGTTGACCATGGGGTCGCAATGGGTTGGACATGACTTCGCAACTAACAGCAACAATAAATTAATTTGGTATTTTTGTTAGCTTCTAATAGGCTTTTTGCTAAACCAACACTGAAAATATGATTTCCAGATTGTGTATAGATTTGAGTTAAGGTATGGAAAGAAGACAAATTTGCTTTTAATTTTAAGAGAGGTTGAAGAGTTATGATGTTTGATTATGCTCAGTGTGATAAAGGTTGGGAGCCATTTCATTGTTATTGCCTTTTTTCCTTTTCCCTCTCTTTTACTTTGTCTCTTTTCTTGTTCTTTCTCTTGCACTCTTTAAATTTCTTGCTTTTATATTTTAATTTAATTTTATTCATTTTTACTATATCTGTTAAAACTCTATTAAAAATTATTGCAAACAAATGGAAATACTACTGTGTGCATGCCATCCAATTTAATCCCTTTCAGAATTAAAAATCCAGGTTGGCACTCATCTTCAATTGGTATTCTTTGGTTTTTAAATAATCCAAATGGTGGTAATGTCTACCATTAGAATTGTACAAATATTATTATTCACTTCAGGATTTTAAAATTGCCTGTTTCCATCCTCCGAGCCTTGATGTAGGAGGTGTGAAAAAATTCATGGGTGAGGAAGGAGCATGGTGATACAGAAAATGTAATTGTTTATACAGATCTAAGTGCTTATAGATTAAGCTAAATGCTTGAATATGTTCAGAGAGTAAATGAAACTGAACTGTCTAGATGTTTTTCTCACTTTTTGGTATCACATCAATTAAAATAGAGAGATTGCATCAGAAAAAAATGAGAAAGAAAAATGTTGACCTATATGTAGTATATATAAAGTTGTGCATGTTCTTTATGTGTATGGATTTTTATATGTGGATAATTATTGTGAATAGAGGAGTGTATACTTAGAAAATTGTTCAGAAAATGTGGTCCAAACCCCACACAAGAAGAGTTCTCTGCTACTCTTTAAAACAGCCTCTTCTTTTTGTAGGTTTCATGGGAAATTCCACAAAGAAACTCATAAAGCAACATCACTTTTTTCCAGACTTAATCAAATCATGAAAAATAGAAAATTGATTTAAAGATATCAAGGAGGTTCTATGATTCCACTTCTATTAAAAAGCACTGCTTCCTAAACATTTCCATTGCATGCACAACTTTAAAATATGTGATTTTCAAATACACAGAATAGTTCATAGACTCCATATTCATTCTGTGAAGAAAAGGCTAATATTGATTGGCAACAACAGTTCCTACTGTGCTTTATTAATATTTATCCATTCTGTCTGGTTGACCCATCACAACAGTCTAACTGCCATTTCTGACAGGCAGAAACACATCACCCTCTATTAATCCTTCATTCACACTCAAAGCAGCCAGCTAGTTTTGCTATTCCCAATTCCCAAGCAAAATTGGAATCGTTTGGGAGATTAAATAAGAGTAATATTTTTTAAAGTTTTAAAAGTTTCTGTTATGTTTTAAACTAGCACATACATAAATTCAGATTAACATTCTGCATATGCATATATGCATATCTACATGCATATATACACTACACTTAAAGTATGCTTGCCTAGGAATATCCATCAAAACACAATTCCCATCTAGACAGGGTTGACAGACTATCAGTGCAAGGGAAGTATATCTTGATTTCAGCAAAATATTCAGTAAAATCTCCCAAACAATTCCATCAAAGAAGATTACATCATCTTGGATCAACTATGAGTCTTGATTGAACAATTGTATCCCAATAAGTTCAGAACTGTGGCTTTACTTCAAGGGAGGAAGGTTCCATAGGCTCCAATTTAGATGTTGCATAGTTTGCTGTGCTTATAAATTATTTGGATGAGAGATTAGAAAATATAATGATCCAATATGTACAGAGATAGGGGAATGATAAATGCCTTAGGTGACAATGTCAAGGTTCAGGATCTTAGTAAGCTGGAACATTGGGTAGATACTAGGAGGAGGATTTTCAAGAGTACAAACAGTTTGAATCAAAGGCTCCATTAAAAGGCATATTGGGTAAACATAATTTAAACATAAAATAAGGCAGATTTGAGTCTACCAGGTCACAAACTGAGGATGAATGCAAAGCAAGTTAGGCTTCATCAAGAGATGTCTAGTGTCAAGATCAAGAACATAGCAATGAGATGATGCAAGTGTCAGGAGTGAAATGGACACATCAAATGTAGGGAGACAGATTGATTTGTTTACAATTTGTTTAATTTGTTGTTTGTCCCTTTTAAGCTCTCAGGGAAGCAGGCTTAAGGCAAATATAGTACCCTTTGAAGCTTTAGTCTGTCAAACCATAAAATCAAGGTATAAAATCCAACTACAGGGATAAGCCATTTTGGCAGTAGTACTTTATGTCCTTTGGCTCCATTCTACCCCATAAGCAAGACTGGAATTCAAGTATCAGCTGAAGAAGTTTAAATAGTCTTTCCTTTTTTGCAAAAAGTAGCTCCTTTACTGTCCACTTGGCATTGCCGTTTGAGCAAAAGCTCCATTTGCAGCCAGGGGAGGAAACTGTTTCAAAGCCAGACCTCTATAAAGGGTTGAGGAAGTCAGGCTGGATGAACAGATCTGAGTAGCAAAGACCAGCAGCAGGTTCTTTTACCTTTTGCTTTATTTCTGCCATCAACTTTTGTTCGCCATCATTTGTTTCATTTGTTCTTCGTTATCTTAACTCTTCCTGGTCCTTTATTTTCCTCTCTCAAAACACATCTTCTCATAGTGTTATAATTCATCAGCACTGAACCTTTAAATACTCCCTGAAGACAAATCTTACTATTTTCCCTTCACCAAGGGAACAGTTATGGTTCCTCTTGTTCTGCATTGGTCAGGCCATATCTAGAATATGTTATTTAGGCCAGGCCTGTACCTTTGGAAGCAAAACTTATAAAGATTGGAACAGTTGAAATATTGGATTTTAGAGGCTGGAGCAGAGGTGTCTGCAGGTGAGAAGATCAAAAATGTAAAGAGAGAAGACAATTGCTATGTGATGATAATGGGAGATATCTGAAACATGTTGCATCAATTGGACATAAAAAATAACTGTAAAAGCTGCTCAACAATGGGAAGTGGTGGAATCTCACTTGCTAGAAGCTCTGAAATAAGCTGGATAGTCAGGAATGTTATATTCTAGTAGAGTGGATTCCTGTGTTGTAGTGAATTTCTGCACTGGAAGAGTAATGGACTAGATCTCCAAAGTCCTTACAATGCCTACATTTTATGATTCAACTTTGTGGAATTGCCTTTGTTATTTATTCATTAGATTCTTGAGATTAGATGAGTAGTAGACAAAATTTTGAATAATTATTTCTGCTAATTAGCAAGTTAGATAAGTTAATAGTCAAGTTAATTTTGTTAATATGTTGGAAAATGTTGGAATTATTTGCATATCCACTCTTAGTCTTCCATTAGTTCGGACATAGTTAAATAAACCCTATCTAAAATGGTCCCTTTTTAAAAAGTCTTTCATAAGAAGACATTAAAGACTATAATAAAACACTCTTGCAACAGTTAATAGTTAACGGAATAACAGAGTTGGAAGGACCTTGGAGGTCTTCTACTCCACCCGCTGCCTAGACAGGAAACCGTACACACCCCTTCAAACAAATGATTATCCAATATCTTCTTAAAAACTTCTAGTGTGGAAGTATCCACAACTTCTGGAGGGAAGTTGTTCCACTGATTAATTGTTCTGTCAGGAAATTTTTCCTTAATTTTAGGTTGCTTCCCTAATTGATTAGTTTCCACCCATTGCTTCTTGTCCTGTCCTCAGGTGCTTTGGAGAATAACCTGACTCCCTCTTCTTTGTGCAGCCCTGAGATAGCAAAACACTGCAATCATGTCACCCCGGGTTCTTCTTTTCATTAAACTGGACCTATCCAGTTCCTGCAACTGTTCTTCACATGTTTTAGCCTCCTGTCCCCTAATTATCTTTGTTGTCTGCATTCTTTCTAGAGTCTCCACATCTTTTTTACATTGTGGCAACAAAAACTGGATGCAGTATTCCAAGTGTGGCCTTACCAAGGCATTATAAAGTTAACACTTCACATGATCTTGATTCTATCCCTCTGTTTATGCAGCCTAGAATTGTGTTGGCTTTTTTTGGCAGCTGCTGCACACTGCTGGGTTCATATTTAAACGATAGCTCACTAGAACCCCAAGATCCCTCTCACAATTGCTTCAATTGAGTAAGGTACCACATATACTGTACCTGTGCATTTTGTTTTCCTTGCCTAAATGTATTTTTTTACATTTATTTTTTTCACCATTGAATTTCATTTTGTTAGATATGCATTTTGTTAGATACTCAGTGTTCAATTCTGTCAAGATCCTTCTGTATCTTAAGCCTATCTTCCATAGTGTTGGCTATTCTTGCTAGCTTGGTGTCATCTGCAAATTTGATGAGTTCCCCATCTACCCCTCATCCAAATCATTGATGAAGATGTTGAAGAGTACTGGGCCTATAACAGACCCTTGGGGTACCCCATTGCATACGTCCCTCCATGTAGATGCAGTTCCATTGAGGACTATATGTTGAGTGCAGTTGGTCAGCCAGAAAATCAGTCTGATGGTGATGCTGTCTAATCGACATTTATTCTATTTTATCTAGTAGTAGGTTATGGTCTACTTTATTAAATGCCTTACTGAAATCTAAGTAAATTATATTAAAAGCATTCCTCTGATCCATTAATTTTGTCACTTTGTCAAAGAATGCAATAAGATTAGTCTGGCATGATCTGTTTTTGACAAACCAATGTTGGCCTTTGGCTATTACTTTGTTTGCTTTTAGGTGTTCACTGATTTGTTGCTTCATTATCTTTCCCAGAATCTTCCTGGTATTGAGGTCAGGGTGATAGGTCTATGGTTTCCTGGATCTATTTTTTTTCTTTTTTGAAGATGGTAACCACATCAGCTCTTTTCCAGTCTCTGACATCTCCCTGGTCCTTCAGGATCTCTGAAAGATATAATTCAATGCAGTGGTGGGTTTATACTGGTTCGTATGGGTTCAGCCGAATCAGTAGTAACTTGGTGGCCTGGGTCGCTGGAACCGACAGCGACCCAGGCCTGCCATGCCCCCAAACTGGTTCTCACGGCAGCGGCATAGGTGCTGCCATTTTGTTTTTTGCTTCTGCTCCTGTGGAGAGCATTTTATTGCTCTTTGCATGTGCGCACATAGCGCACCTGCGAGTGAACTGGCAGTAGTGACTGCCTGAACCCTGATTCAATGGTTCTGAGATCTTGTCTGCCAGTTCCTTCAGAACCTTGGGATGTAGTCCATCTGGTCCTGGTGAGTCGAACTCATCTAGGGTAGATAGGTGCTCACTTACCATTTTTTCTCCTATTTTAACTTGTGTTCCTAATCTGTTTTTTTGTGGTGCTGTTTTTGATAGGTTGGATGGACTGTTATTTTCCCTTTGTGTAAAGGCAGATGCAAAAAATGAGTTAAGTACTTCTGCTTTCTCCCCGTTGCTCATCACCTTCTCGTCACTTTCTCCAAGCAATAGACCAATTGTTTCCCTGACTTTTTTCTTTTTTTAAAAATGTTGGAAGAAGCTTTTTTGTTGTTGTTTTTTATTTTTGTCGCAAGCCTTTGTTCGTTGTGAGCCTTCCTCACTTCATCTTTGCAAGGCTTGGGTTATTTGCTGATATTCTCCCTTAGTTATGTGCCCCTCTTTCCACTTTTTATACTTATCTTTTTTGTCTTTCAATTTGTCAGAGAGTTCTTTATGCAGCCATGCTGGTTTCTTTTGGGAGCTGTTATTTTTCTTCTTCATTGGTATTGTGCAAGGCTGGGCCTTTGTAATCTCATTTTTCAAAATTTCCCAAGCTTCTTGAGTTATTTTCCTCTTGAGGATTCTCATCCATAGAATCCTTCCAAAGCTGTCTCTAAGTTTATAGAAATTAGCTCTCTTAAAGTCCAGGACTCTAGTTTGACTTTGTTCTATAGCTTGTGCTTGCATAATGTTGAAATCCAATATTGCATGATCAGGTTCCTGTAGTTTCAACACCATCTATCATTTCATCTCTTTTAATTAGAATTAAGTCCAATATGGCTGATCTCCTTGTTCCCTTCTCTACTTTTGGGAAAACAAACTTGTCTGCTAGGTTTGTTAGGGACGTGTTGGATCTTCCAATTGGGGCAGAGTTTGTCTCCAGTTGATGTCAGGGTAGTTAAACTCCCTCATTACTATTGTGATGTGCTTCCTGCACACCTTAGTTAGCTGACTAGCAAAAAGTTCATCTATTTCCTCTGTTTGGTTGGGTGGCCTATAGTATACACTATGGCAATGTCACCCCCCTCCCCTTTAATATTGACTCAAATACATTCAAGATAATTGTCATCATTGTTGTGTTCTATTTCTGTAGAGATGTAGTTATTTCTTATATATAGTGCAATTCCACCACTTTTATTTGGTCTATTTTTTTTAATAATTTAAATCTCTCTAGCTGTTTGTTCCATTTGTGGTTTCATCCCATCAAGTTTCCGTAAGGGCAACAGTATCATATCTACCCTCATTTACTTGAATTTCGAATTCACATCAGACAATGATCTCAGAACAGTGGGTGACAGTCAGAAAAAGAAACAAAAATATACTCAAGAGATTGTCTATTTAACACCAAGGAATATGTTGAAAATCTAGCCAACAAATATAAATTCAAAGCATTTTTGCACAGACACTTGTTTATATTAAGATACAGACACCAAGATACTTTAAACCAGCTGACAGTAATGCACATTAGAGGAAACATCTCGCCTCTGTCATTATATTAAAAGTCTAAATTTGTGTTGCTCTAAACCTCAAGATTGAAAAGAAATGCTTAAAAAATCTCTAGACATGCGTAAAGAAAAACAGCACATCAATGCTTTATCAAAGACTTGATTCTGCAGGAAAAGGAATTATTGTATGTCATATCACTGGTCTATTGGGGAAAAAAACAAGAACTCATTTATAAACTATCACTTAGATATGTGCTGAATGCATGACACATAGTTTATTTTTCCAAGAATATGAATCTTAAATATCATCTTGCTTTTCTTCTTCTTTTGTATGAAGTTCAAGAATGTTCAGATAATTAACAAAGAAGCCCAGGAGATACGCTTCACAACTCTAGAGACTTACCATCACTTCAGCCAACTAATTAAAATATTTAAAAGATTGGTCAGGATCACTATGGAACATGCAGTAGGTTAATATCACAGCAAGTTAAACTTTGGATGGATAGTAGGCTATATCTTCTATTTATGATCTGCTAGTAAAATAAAGTCATTAAAAAGTTGGATTTTTGTCTTTGCTTTTACAGATGGATAGTTTCTAGAACTTGGGCAGTGACTTTTGATTACAGAAAATGCATTTAACCCTTTTTGAACTACCAGAGCACCAAAATAAAAAGACGAAATACTGAAAAATAGATGGGCCTCATCTTTCTTTGATATGTGATAGGAGGATTCGGAGGATATCTTTATTTCCAAATGTTAAGCCTACTATGAACTTACACTAGCATTCATATACTTTATAGTTTAAAACAGGTGAACAATTATACCACCAGTTTTCAGGAAAAAGATCCTCTGGAGTTATATAGAAGGGACTACGATACTACCTGCAACTTTGCAACTCAGGCCCTGCAGATTTCTCATCCTATCTCAGAGCTGCCAGTTAAAAAGTCTATTACTTTATGTTTTCTTCCATGAACCTAAAAGATAAAAAGCGAGCATTATAAATGTAGGATTATATATAATATTTGGGAGAAATCCTCTCACCTTCTCATTTGGATGATTTTAAAATCAATAGATATTTTGAATAATTTTTTCTGGGTACTTGACTTTTATTCTGAAGCCTTCACAGACTCAAATGGATGTGTATTTGAAAAAAGCAAATGTATGTTACATTCATGGTTCCTTGAAATAGCAAATAACAGAATACAATGACTGGATGCAGTAAAAAAATCTTGTTGATTTTGATCAGTCCTGACATATCAAAAGGAACTATCCCAGGAAAGCTTAGAGTTTTAGTTTTCAAGGATATTCATTTCAAACTATTTTAATTTAGTTAAATTATCCCTGTCTACCAAAAAGGCAACCCCATTCATATCATCTTGAAGAGGGAGTTTGAAGAAATTTATGCTTGTTTTTGTTCAGGACAAATGGATGTTTCTGATAATGTCAGAATCTGTCATCCTGAGACTGATTCTGTTCTCTTCCCAATCTTTATTTGGCCATCAGGTAATAAAATTGTATAACCTGAAAATTTTCAGGCAAAACAACTTTTGCTCGTATATATTTTAATTCAAATAATATTTCCAAAATATTAACTTTGCTAATATGTTGTAAATTTTCATTAGAAGGTTTTAAGAAGTACAGGATTAAGATACAAGTCATGATGCAAAAACAGGAACAGGAAAACCTTGCATCTTTATTTCCAGCATAGAATCTTTATGGGAACTTTGTAAAAACTTAGCAATAGCAATAGCAGTTAGACTTATATACCACTTCATAGGGCTTTCAGCCCTCTCTAAGCGGTTTACAGAGTCAGCATATTGCCCCCACAGTCTGGGTCCTCATTTCACCCACCTCGGAAGGATGGAAGGCTGAGTCAACCTTGAGCCGGTGAGATTTGAACCACTGAACTGCAGATAGCAGTCAGCTGAAGTGGCCTGCAGTACTGCACTCTACCCACTGCGCCACCTTGGCTCTGAAAGTATGAAACAAGTATGAAGCTGTCTTCCACACAGGTATTTCTTATAAAAAGATCAAACATAAAAGAAAGTTCAGATGAAGTTACATGAATTTACTTGCCAATGATGTCATAAAGTTTAAATAATGCACAGGAAACTTGTCCTAATAATTTCAATGGTGCCTCCTTTATTTCAATTTGGAAACACAATAATGTAACATGCCTGGCAATAAATTATACTCATTTTACTCAGATAGTAGTTCAAATTTTTAAGTTATCTCTTATGTGAACAACAAGAACAATCCTCTCTGCACATTAAAATCTAGCTTATTGGGACTTTTGAGTAGACTACTAGTATGGTGATTGCACCTTCCACTCCAGAAGCAGAACATGAAAGCTGGAACCTCAGCAAAACATATAGTCCATTACTGAGTATTGTTTTTCTTTCTGGGAGCAATCAAGACATTGCATGTTTAGGTTGTTCATCTCATTTTTTTTCCTTTTTGTAACTCTGTAGTCCCTATTCAAGATATATTCAGGGCAACTAGATGAAGTTAACCATTTACTGGCTCGATGCCCTTTCTGATGGCAGACAGATTTTTTTTTCTTTTGTGTCTTGAGAGAGAAACATCTGCTGCTACCTAAGATAGACCTATCAACCTTCTGAGCAGGAGGCAAGCATCTTTACCACTGACCCACCATGCCGCTTGGTGTTCATCTCAAATCAACTTTGTTAAATTTTAGATGATAGTTCAGAACAATCTTATAATCCTTTAAGGCACTGAACCCCTTATTTATTTTACTATTTCTTTTCACAGAAGAAGAGGTTCAATTTATATTGTCCTCCACCTTTCTATGCAAGAATGAATTTTACTTATCTTGCATTTGACATTTTTATGCAGCTGGATATAATAATGCCTTTACTAACCTCTTACTCAGAAAAGCAAATTATTCTTTTCTTAGTTGACATATCATTTGAGATCTACAGCATGGCCAGCAAATTCTGTTCAAAACTATTGCTATTTGACACTTAGTAGACTACTAATAGATATGTATTTGTGTGCATGCATGATGTAGGTGCATAATCTTGGGATAAATATAACTTTTGGGAGATTTTAGTCTGTACATGAATAAAACTGAAATAAAACATATCCTTCCGAATTCTAAAGAATGAACCTATATAGCAAATGCCTATGTAATAAAAACAAGTAAGATTATTTTTACTACAACCATTTTATCCTGAAGTTTTCACTCCTAATGCTGATTATCAATCTTATTAAATGGAATATAAAGTATTTTATTTTTATTGATTAAATCATTCCTGCGGATAAAAATATGGAGAAGTTGCATAATAACCTGGATGAAAAATACTCATCCCACATTTCCTTTCACTGCAATCTATACCAATGTATCTTTTTTCTACTCTCTTATACGTTGAGTTAACTAAGCTTTGGTTTTTCCAAAGTAACAGGAAATGTGACTTTGGAAAACTAAAAAAAAATATTGAATTGGGGATTTTATTTTAACTGATTGGCTTCACTGCTTTGAAAGTCTAAAATATAAGTCAAGATATTGTAAAAGCCAACCAAAATGTCAGAATATAGTAAAACAATTTTTTAGCTGGTTCCAATTCTTTCAGCAATTTGAATTTTATACAAAAATGAGAAGAGGGTAAGTATTCAATACAAAATAATAAGAAATGTGAAAAACTGAATTTGTTTTGCATTGCTTTGTGCAAGTCTATTGAATATTAATACATACTGACTAAACTCAGAAATTCCCTTGTAAATATAAACATCACTGGTAATGAAGAATTAAATTATTTACAGCATCATTGCAAATCTCATGAAATAAACTTATCTTGCACTAGAGAGCTTGAGGTTAAAATGAAGATAAAACAACCCCATTAAATATTTTATCACTTTTCACAGCCATTTCTGCCCTATGATCTAGAGTCTAGCTTAAATGTCCTTTTTATACTAAAGATCTACTCACTTCCTTTACCAAACAAGAGAAAGGGCTTAGCGTTGATTAATCATGTTACCCATGTTTGTGTTCAAATGGAGATGACATTTTTGTTACAAAAATAAGTAATTGCTAGCTCTTTTTAAAGTGAGATTCAAGTAGGCTATATTGTTTTACAATTTCACAGCTGGTATTTTGTCCATTAGCCAGGAACAATAAAAAGACTAAAGAGTTCACAAGAGATTCCAGATGGAAAGTAAAGATGTTTTATTACAGCTACAGATTCAGTATTTCAATCATATTTGCATATTTCAGAATCAGTTATCAAGTTGGTTGCTTTATTGACATTTATTTAAATTGGCAGGGGTATACTCATGAACTGATTTTTTTTTAAAAAAAATAATCTATTTGCCAAGTCATTTTTATGGATTATGGCACAGTTTTACAGAATGTGTAATAGAAGAGACAGCTTAAAATTTAGTCAATCATTTTTTCAGTTGTGTCATACTTTTGTGACTGCAGTTAAATCTTCCCATACCCTGTTACTGTGTTAACTGTAGATTGTAAAATTATTGGTAGATGACTATATACAGATTTAGCTAGATTCATGATTAAAAACCTAAATAAATTTGCAAGAAAATCAATCAGCCAACATGTAGCTGCAGTCTTAAACCTTTAATATAAATCTCATTACAATCAATCAATTTCTAGTTGAATTTATCTAATATTTGCAAGACAATTAATAATTGATAATCTTTTTTTAAGAGAATGACATGTTTTGTTTTTTCATGTTCAATATTTCTTAAAAACAAAATCAGGCAATTAGTATGCATTCTTTTATTATTATTTTAAAAGGTAAGAAACAAAGAAAATTTTGAATCCTCAGGTCTCACTGAAATAGAGTGTGAAATGTCTATTAAAAACTTTATCATTATGGATATATTGCATTCCTGAAAACTAGAAGGCCCAGTTATTGAATATGTATAGTAAACCCGAGCTACCTCTATTCCAATAAATCTACAATAAGTCTACATTATTTGTTTCCTCATATAGTGGCACCTTGGTTCTCATTTTTAATGGGGTCCAGAAGGCGCAATGTATTACCCAACAAATTTTTTTCATGAGGAATGATGTAGCGAGTCACAAGGCAGCTGACATTGACACTACATTGCATTCTTTTATGTATTGAGTACCAAACAAACTATAATATCGAGACAATTTTTTTGCATCAAAATGCATTGAGTCCCAAATTTGATGAGTTTCAAAGCAGTTCGGTATTAAAGTACCACTGTACATTTATTGTAATAGAGATAGCTCAGGTTTGCTGTACTTTTTTTAATAAGTTGGGATGTCTAGAAAGCAATATATTCATAATGATAAAGTTTTCAACAGACATTTCACCCTTTATTCACTGTATGAGAGAAAGTGAGAAGAACTAGTTTCAGGAAAAAGACTAAAATTTCCCTCTTAGTGATACTGCTAAAAATTGCTTGAAGAAATTGCCATCTTTTTCTTTAAAGAAGTTGTTTCTCAGATCTCACTTTTCTACTAGTGATCCTATTCAAATTTGGAAAGAGGGAGAAAAATGAAAAAGAAAGAAAGCAAGAACATACATGAAATATATGTTTCATGTATGAAACATGTATAGCAAGTACCTAGTTACATGCATAGATATAGAATAAGTGACAATGCAGCCTAATATGATAATGCAGCCTAAAAGAATGAAAATAATATTCACCACCATCCACAAAATGGATTGCAAATAAATATGGGTGAAGACAATTCCCCATGCATGCTATATATGTTGTTTATTGCAGCTACTTCAAACATCCATACAAAAGTGGAATGACTACAACTTTGTTTTTAAAGACTTCATTACACAGAGCTAGACTACTAAAACACAACAAGAAGGCATCATAAATCTACCAAGATAAGCACTAAAGGTCTTGCAGAAAATCCTGCCTGTGTCAATTGCATATAAAGTATGTCTAATAACTGTTATCTAAGTGCACTTTCAAATTATGTTACATCAGGAAAGGTGTAGTCATTACAGGTAAGGACAGACAATGTTCATCTTCCCAACTTCAATTTATTTTTTAAAAATATATAGAAACATGAAATCTTTCTTTTAAGCATTGTAAATAAGTTAAACTAACAAGGATTCTGCATGCTATATAAAATATCCAACCAAATTTTTGACATGATTACTCAAATGAAGCATGTGAGTCTTTGATGATTCTAGATAAAAAATATAAATACTATTTGTGCCGCCCCCTCCCCTTTTTTTTTAAACAGCATGGATCAGATTGCCCAAACATCAGTTTTGATTCATGTAATTCAGACTGGTAAGATTTTCAAAGGTTTTAGGAATGGCCTTATAAAGGACATCCTTGTGTCCTGATAATAGAATTCCCAGGGTTGGTTATATTTACCAACTTCTTTATCTGCTTTTCTTTCTGTCTATTCCTTCTACAGCTTTTAAGCAATTGATAAGGATCCAGTCAAAACTTTAAATGTCTAAATAAAAAATTGGCCTTTACTGCCAACTAATAGAATTAATTTATCACTGGCACTATATAACATCATTTTAAAGTAATGCTGCTATATTGATTTTATTTTGCCTTTTATATTTCAATATTATATTTTCTTTTTCATTTATTTTATTTATTTAATTTCACTTTCAAAAAAGCACTATCCCATTAAAACACATGAGGCACAATCTCTAAATAAATAAGCATTTCTAGTAGGCATATAAACCTTAAAAAGTGTTAAAAAGTGATATCATAGTAATTTGATGGTTAAAGTGAAGATAAAGACATATGCACCTTTCCCCCATGTCTATCTTAAAACCTTCTGTTAGGTTCCAATTAAATGATGGTTTCCTTCAGCCAGTGAAGAACTTGCAAAACAAATATTTAGTTCAGGTGTTTATTTTTTAATTTAGTACATTTTTTCCCTTCGCCTCAGGCTACATTTTGTTTCTGAGCGCCCTTGCCAGTGCTGCATTCTACAAAAGGGATAGATCCAAGAAATGGAAAATGTCAGAACAAAAACAGAATATTCATTTCATTTCCTTACTAGTGTAATTTAAATTAAAAGAGATGAAACTAATTGCTTTAGGTGTATTCTATCATATTGGCCATAACATTTGAAAGCAACTCAGACTTTTGTGGAAAACCTGGCAAAAGTGACAGTTCAGAATATATATAGCAAATTTCCAACAGAAGTGAAATTTACTTTGGAAGCAATTCTTCAAGAGCCACAGAAACACAATTGTACAATATATTTGCAAATTTCAGATGTAATTATCCAGCCTTAGTTGGTTTGCATAATGGTTAAAATATGAAAATGCGCAATTGATATTTACAATGTAATTTTTATTCTTTACAACAGCATAAAGTGGGAAAGATGTGACATAAGGGTATTTTCTCTGTTTGTGTGTCTGATTGCCAACAGGTTAACAGCAGAATAGGAACAAAAATTGGGGAAGAAGCTGATTTTAAAAATAGGTTGGATTAGACAAGAGATGCAGAGAAGAACATTCCATTTCAAGTCCTTTAAACTGAATGTAATCACATCCTCCATTATAAGCCACCTTATCCTTCCTCCTGATTATATGACTTAGAGCAATGTATTTCAGACTGGGAAACTTTAAGATATATGCATTTCAATTCCCAGAATTCCCCAGCCATAACAATTTCTATATGGGTTGAAAAGAAAGTTCTACATGCTTTCTATAACTTCTTTATTTTCAGCATAATGCATTTTATTGTTTTATGCACTTTATTTTCTTAAAATACAATATGACATTACTATGTCTTTTTAAAATGGTGGATTGAATTTGAAATATTATGATTCACTCAAGGCTAGCGCAGCCACTGTTAAGAAAAATCTAGTCATGGTTGTCATTTTGAAATCGCAAAGATTTAAGCAAATACTTTATATAGTTCATGGTGTGCTGGATGATGCCCAAATTTGTGACAGCAATAGGCCCAAAGATTCCTCAAGACTAGCATTGCATCTATTCAACCATGGTTTAATTTTACATATATTCAGAATTTCCATCTAGACAGCTCATGCAGAAATTTAATTTTTTAAAGCGAGTGCTATTTGAGTTTACAGTAATTTTAAATCTGTTCACCTTAGATTGTAAAAGGATTTCATGGTTGGCAACTATGGTTGCTATTTTACTTTTTCCTCTTCTATCCTTCTGGAATGGTAAGCATGATCTCCCCCACCCCCAAATTTGGGTACTTTTCACAAGTATGAACTTAACCATTCCCCAATACTGGAGCCACTGTTATAAATATTAGCAGTTGAAGTCCACACATCTAAAGGGTACCTAGGTCACAGTATACAGTAGGAGACAATAGAAAGTGATATAGCCATAGCAGTGTAAATCAGCAGTGTACTCATCTAGACATGTTCATCATAGAAGCATCAAAATTTACAATAGGCTAATGGCACTAATAGACATTTCACATCAAGTACAGAATGTTATTTGGGTTGCAGTTATACCTCTCCTGTGACATTGTCTTATTGCCAAAAATTGAATACCAGATCTATTTTAAAAATCTCCTTATACCATGAGAAAAACCTTCAAGCTAAACTTGAGGAAGTTGTAAACCTTATTTCTTGAATATATTTACTATGAGAAATCCAATCTCTTTGGCTTAAATGTTTGTAAACTGTTATGTTGCCAAGTAATGCTTGGTGCACCTTGACAGTCAAACTTATAAATAGATTTTTTAAAAAAATATCAGGTAATAAGTTAATATCTGTCAGATAGGTTTTCCTAAATTGTTTAGACTGGCGATAAATCAGAATTTATACCTCATTCTTTTCAAATCATGTGAAAAGGAAGCTCAGAAATTGAGCTCTGAGACCATTTCTATCAAAGACATACTTCGCATCATTAACCACGTAATCAACAATATAATTCTTTCTTCAAAGCCTACAAGACATTATTTACTTTTCTTCGCTTTGGGTGGCATTTTGAAGCTGTACTTAAAAACTCAGTAAGATTAAAAGAAAAAGGTTCAAAAGGGAATTGTGGAATTGCATGCCAGACCTCTACATCCTCTGAGTCATTTTCACTTGGACAATGATTGTGTAAACAATTATGTGATATGATAACAAATAATAATATCAACAATAATACTGATGATAAGGATGAAGTTGATTTAGTAAAATCCGCTGTTCTTGGTGAAGTAACAAAATAATCCTCTGACTATCAAACAGGGCCATTTTGATCATCTCTGTTTAGTGACCTTCTGTATTCCCCCATCCTTCTTTCTCCTTTCCCTCCCCTTAATCTCAGAACAACATTGCTTTCAGCTTCTCCCCTAGTTTTCCCACACACAATGCAACCCAGACCTCACCTTCAGCTCTCCTGAGACTACTTTGGAAGCCAATTCGATGACACAGCCAACAGCCATGCGTGCAGCACCGGACGAATGCAGCTCATTCCAAATGGTGTCACTGTCCACCTGAGCAAACAGTTAACAGAAGGGGGGGTGAAAAGAGAGAGGGAGGGAGAGAGAGAGAGAGAGAGAGAGGGAGGGAGGGAGGAAGGGAGGGAGAGAAAGAGAGAGAGAAAAAGAAGAAGAATAAAAAGAAGAAAGAAAGAAAGAAAAGGAAAGCAATGAAGAAAGAGAAAGAAAGAAAAGAAAAGAAAAGAAAATAAGAGAAAACAGTGAGGGAGGGCTGGCACAGTGACAACAAATGTACAATAACATTAGTCTTCCGTCTTGGCCAGCTGAAAAGGCCTTCTGGACATGGGCTTGCTTATACTTTTTCTCTATACTGAATTCTCCAATGGAAACACATTCCTGTCATGCCTCACTGCCATTCCCTGTTTAGATTTCTCATTACAAACGGTATTACATAGGCCAGATTTGGTTTAGTTATATGAACTTGTTAGAAGATAACAGGCCTTAGTCAGAGATGCAATATATCTGTGTCCATGCGTATGAGCATATTCATATTTATATTCATATTCATACCTAGCCTGTCCTTTAAAGATTTTGCAAAGGGCAGAACGAAATAGTGCAATGTATACATTATCAAAAAGATGATTACAGAATAAGTTCAGGTTTGGGTTTTTTTTTAAAAAAAAAGATGGGGAAGCTATTGTAAAGCATGATCCTGTAATAAGGAATATTTTTAATCCAAGATTTTTTTTAAAAAAAATGTCCAGCAGTTTAACACTTTAGAACATACAGGATAAGGCAAATGTATTCTAATAAACTGCATGATCAACTAATTCAGGTAATTTGACAATAAAGCAATTATGCAATAAGAAGAGAAATTCCTTGGGTGTTATCTTCCTTGGGATGTTAGTTAAAATTATTATATTATTCTGTAAGCACTAATGATAAATTGCTTCAATTATCATTCCTGTATTCGTATCTGTTCTGAAGCAACAACAGATGAACCTGAAATATACATTTGCTAACATGATCTTTTTGAATATATTCTAATATATTGCCAGTATATGAGTCACTTATTAAAAACTATAGGATAAATTAGTCACTGTGATACTATTATTATATAGTCCTGAATGCAGTTTTGTTTTTAAGCATTGTACAATGGCTAGTCTAGGTTAATCCAAATGTTGACTTAGCACCAGATGTTGGCAATCTTTACAGAGACCATGTACTACTTCCAATTTTTCACAACAGCAAAGATGTTGCAAAAATTAACAAATGGCCAAAGTGTCCTGAAATTGTACAGTCTAAGCTTATTTTTAAAATTATTATTAAACATCTTACATGCTCTTGGCATTTTAGATCAAACAATTCTAGCCTTTCAGACTAAAACATCAAATCATGGGATACGGTGATCTGAAATTTCAGCCACTTTTACTAAATGATTGTTAATTTTTATTTTTGAGAACCTATGGGTGCCACCAGTAATGTCCCATATCCCTGTGTTGCTTCTGGCACTTACGTTTTACATTAACATAAACAAACATTTACCCATTATTTTTGTTATTACAAAAACTTAATGTCCCTGTAATATTTCTCCCCATCATTTGAAGGAATCATACTTGTTTAGCTTGATGATTCTTGAGCAAATACTCTTAATATTCTCATTAATTTATTGCAAACATTCTAAAATATGCATTTTCTGGAATTGGGATGTGGCTTCTGAAATCATCTTATCATCAACTTTCCTAGAATTCCTTCAAGGATAATTATTGCCAAATTCAGAAGATACTGATATTTTAAATGGTCTTATAATGCCTGAAATATTAGGTATGATATTTTCAAATGGAATCTATATTTCATTCAAATTTATGGAAAATATTTACATTTTCTATTGTAGTTCATGATATAAAATTTTCAGTTTATGACTCTACTGTGTTTATTAACAAAAAGAAAAGAAATGAGAAGAAAAAGAAAAACAATACATTCAATTCCTGAACAATTCTTTCACAGCATGTTTTTTTTTTAAAAAAATAGAATCTTATCTTAATTGCTGGAGGGAATGTTTAAACAGCAACTTAATACATGAACATTATGAAATAGGACCATAAAATCTGATGAAAAATCAAGCATTGAACTAAAAACACACAAGAAACCAGCATATAACTGGCATACATCAAAACAGAGCCAGAGGCAAAACAAAAATCCCAAACCTTTACTCTTCGTGGTCTGTACTTTTCTGGCAACTATTTGGGTTGCTAACAAATGTATTTTTCCTTTTATGTCTTTTCTTTGTTCATGTATGTATCTGTGTGTCTATAAATATCTGGTTTTATTCTTCTGTTTACTATTTGATAAAAGATGTAATGAAGCATACATGCACAAAAATACTTATTACAGAAAAGAAAATATTTAATTTAATAAAATTAAATATGACACAAAAGATCCATTGATTATATTTAAACATTTTAAAACCTTCTTATATTGTTATGCATATTAAAACATTTACATAACATAATGAAAGCAAGTCATAATTAAGATGAAAGGATTAACAAGTTTAAACAGACAATTACAATGCCTGACTAAACAAAAAGTCTTAATATAATATAATATTTTTAAAAGTTGAAAAATTGTCATTAGGCACATTTCCAGAAATGGGTCATGGTCAAAAAAGTCAAACCAAGAGGTACAAACATGGAACTGCACCTACTGTCTAGACTTTTTGACCTCTGATTATAGTTGGCCTGATCTACACTTCTATGTGGTATGTCATGCATGGGGCAAAGCATATATGTACCAAAATGTACCAAAAATATAGGAGCAACTTTGCTAGATAAGGTTAATGGCATTTCATTGTGCTGCCACAGAAATCAACATTCAGTGGATGTAATCAAGCATGGTCTAGACTAGAGAATTATCTGCCAGGACTTTTAATACATATTCTTGCATGAAGCAAAAAGGCAGACATAAAATCTGAATGAACCCTCCTTTCTCCTGGATTCAGAACTGATGGGAAGAGTCCAAGGGAACAAGGGCAACAGTTCAGACTCAACCATGGCCCCCAACAAAATGCAAACTGCTTTCAGTCCTGAAATTATGATTTAGATGAAAGAGGACAGAGGCAAATATAAGGATTGTTCCTCACAAACTGAAACTAAGTTTGCTCAGCATAAAGGGGTTATAAGTGGGAAATAAGAAACTTTGAACATTGGAAATGACAAGGAATTTATTGTCCAAGATCAATAATACAAAACTCTAACTGCAAAGGCAAATCACAATCACTGTCTAAAATTGATTGACATGAAGTTTAACAAATATCAGACGTGAGTTTACTGTAAAGTTATGTTCAGACTTTTTTATTTTATAGTAACAAGGGGGCATAACATTCCATATGAACTAAATGAAATATAATATATACCAGTGCTGAATTTCATCTAAACCCTGCAGCATTTAAAACTTTTTGAGGCCATTCTTTTATAGAGCACAAGTAGGAATTTATGTGAAGAAGGATACCCTGGAATCAGTGCAGACAAAATTTTGTGCTCAGTCTTTACTGCACTTAATGCAACATGTTGTGAGACAGGAATGCCTGCAATCTAGATCAGGGCTTGGAAGAAGATGATAAACTACTAGCTGAAAATGCAATTCTTTTGCAACTTTGCAACTTTAATAAGATTTGTATGCTGCCCACTCCCCAGGGACTCTGGGTGGCTCACAACAAAAGCAAAGACATAAAAACATTAAAAATACAATTATTTAAAATAATATATCATCATTGAATCACGTGGGGCTGCATTTCAATCAACAGCCCCAGGCCTGCTGGAACAGCCAGGTCTTGGTCGCTTTACGGAAGGCCGGGAGAGTGGTAAGGGTCCAGATCTCTGCGGGTAGCTCGTTCCATAAGGCCAGTGCAGCTACAGAGAAGGCCCTCCCTCGGGGAGCCGCCAGCCGGCATTGTCTGGTCGATGGCACCCAGAGGAGGCCCATCCTGTGCGATCTTATTGGTCATTGGGAGGTGAATGGCAGGAGGCAGTCTCTCAGGTAGCCAAGTCCAATACCATGTAGGCCTTTAAAAGTAACAACTAGCACCTTGAAGCGGAGACCAATGGGGAGCCAGTGCAGCTCGCGGAGGATAGGTGTAACATGGGTGTATCTAGGTACACCCATTATCGCTCGCGCGACTGCATTCTGGACCAACTGCAGTCTTCGAACACTCTTCAGGGGCAGCCCCATGTAGAGTGTGTTACAGTAATCCAGTCTTGAGGTGACGAGGGCATGAGTGACTATTCAAAGTGCCTCCCGGTCCAGATAGGGCCGCAACTGGTGCACCAGGCGAACCTGGGCAAAGGCCCCCCAGGTCACAGCCGACAAGTGGTGTTCTAACATCAGCTGTGGATCCAGGAGGACCCCCCAAATTGCGGGCCCTCTCCGAGGGGTGTATAACTTCACCCCCAGGCTAAGAGGTGGAATGTCTGGACTATCTTTGGGAGGCAACATCAATAGCCACTCGGTCTTTTCTGGATTGAGTGCAAGCTTGTTCGCTCCCATCCAGACCCTGACAGCCTTCAGGCACTGGCACATCACTTCAACTGCTTCACTGAGTTGGCGTGGGGTGGACAGATACAATTGAATATCGTCCGCATATTTATGATATTTAATCCCGTGCCGGTGTATGATCTCACCCAGTGGCTTCATGTAGATGTTAAATAGGAGGGGGGACAGGACCGAGCCCTGCGGCACCCCATATTTGAGGGGCCTAGGGGTTGATCTCTGTCCCCCAACCAACACCGACTGTGACCTGTCTGAGAGGTAGGAGGAGAACCACTTTAAGACTGTGCCTCCCACTCCCACCTCGCATAACCGTCGCAGAAGGATACCATGGTCGATGGTATCGAAGGCCGCTGAGAGGTCAAGAAGCACTAGGATAGAGGAATGTTCTCTATCCCTGGCCCACCAGAGATCATCGATCAGCGTGACCAAAGCAGTTTCGGTGCCATAACCAGGCCTGAAACCCGACTGAAAGGGATCCAGATAATCTGTTTCATCCAAGGTCCGTCGGAGTTGAGAGGCCACCATCTTCTCGACAACCTTCCCCATGAAGGGAAGGTTGGAGACTGGGCGATAGTTGTTCAAAATGGCTGGATCCAGGGAAGGTCTCTTAAGGAGGGTCTCACCACCGCATCCTTTAGAGGATGCAGGAAGGATCCCTCCAGAAGAGAGGTGTAAACAATCCTCTGGAGCCAGCCACGTGTCACCTCCCTGCTGGTCGAGACCAGCCAGGAGGCACACGGGTCCAGTAAACAGGTGAAGGCACTCACTGCTCCCATGGCCTTGTCCACTTCCTCAGGAGCAACAAGTTGAAACTCGCTCCATAAAATCTGATCAGGACCTTCCCCCGGCACCCCGGCTGGCACTGTCCAAGTGGAGTCCAGGTCCGTCCAGATCCGAGCGATTTTATCCAACAGAAACTGAACAAATTCCTCAACTCTATCCTGTAAGGGTTCGTCGCATCCCTCCCTTTCAAGAGGGAGCGAGCTATCCTAAACAGGGCAGCTGGGCGAGACTCTGTGGATGCAATAAGAGCGGAAAAAAGTGCACATTTTGCCACCCATATTGCCACTAGATAAGTCCTAATAAAGGCTCTTAATTGTGTTTGGTTGGATTCGGAGTTACTAGCCCTTCAGCGTCGCTCTATGTGTCTCATCTCCCGGAGGTCTTCGGTGAACCAAGGAGCTCTCCTGGATCCACTGCCGCGAAGAGGCCGTAAAGGCGCAATCCGGTTTAGAGCCTCCGCTGCCGCTATATTCCAAGCAGCGACCAAGGACTCTGCCTGACTGTGGGCCAGAGAGTCAGGTATCTCACCAAGTGCAGTCTGAAATCCCATCAGCTGCCTGGGGCGGAATCACCTAATCAGTTCCCCCTCCCTACAGTGGGGGATTGGTTTCCAAAAGTCGAACCACAGTAGGAAGTGATCTGACCATGACAAGGGCAAGATCTTGATGCCCTTCAAATCCAGATCACGTCTCCACTGCTCCGAGAGAAATACGAGGTTGAGCGTGTGCCCCGCTGAATGAGTCGGACCCTGTATTACCTGGGTCAAGTCCATGGCTGTCATGGAAGCACTACAAGCCTGGGGAACTCAACCGCCAGCTCGGCTACTGATTTGAGGAGCACAGGCAGGGCTGTTGCAATGCTGTTGGGAGGTAGGTATGTTAGCAACAAACCCATTTGATCCCCAAGGTCCAACTTCACCAGAAGGGACTCACACCCGACAATCTCCGGAGCAGGGATCCTATGAGGAATTAGGGACTCTCGGATGATGACTGCCACTCCCCCACCCCTTCTCTGGTGTCGCGGCTGATGTAGCACCTGAAACCCTTCTGGGCACATTTCAGTGAGGGGGACTCCTCCCTCATGGCCCAGCCAGGTCTCAGTGATACATGCCAGGTCTGCCCCATCGTCTAATATTAGGTCCTGGATGAGGGGAGCTTTGTAAACCACAGACCTGGCATTTAGCAACAACAGCCTGAGACCAGGGCCCTGACAACTCTCGCCATCTAGTCCTGGAGTACAGCTAAAAGGGCTGGAAGGAGGGATGGCTGTGACATAGCGAACCCTCCTTCCCCAGTAATGGCTAGCCCTGTAACTCCTGTCAAACCTGTCACTCCCACCCATGACCGGAATGCGCCAGCCCATCCCCGCACCCGTAGACCCCACTTCCACTCCCATAGCCTCCCCGGCAGGCCATTCATATCATTCATTCTAGGATGAGAGGTAGGCCTGGACCCCCTACCACTTCTGCTTCAGCACTCAGTGGAGGAGGCACCAGGCTGTACTCCCAGTCCTCTCATACATACCACAGTCACTCACTCATACAATCCCCACAAGAGTCAATTAAAAAGTACAAAATACAATAGATAAATAAATTAAATAAAAGTGGGTACAAGCATCAGCAATCATACCATACACACCTCATCCATAAAATTGTGGAGAACTAAAGTCCAGTCAGTGGGTTTGTGCAAATATGGGATGGAAAACAATGATGGTAAAGGAGGGAGAGCTCCTCCACTCCTCTCCCTTCCCATAAGTCCAGAAAAGAGCCACAGAGGGCCAAGGATCCAGAGTTGGTGATGGGTGGGATAGCTGCAGATGGAGGGGGGCATAGGCACCAAATTAGGACAGGAGGCAAGTTCGTAGCCTCGTAGCCCCAATTCTCATTGTTAGTCCAGAAGGAGAAAACAGGGCCAGAACTGTAGATCCAGACCCTGGATCCATGGAGTGGCGGCCATGGGGGCCGAAGTAAGTGGAAAGGCAGCAGGGTCAATGGCTCCCCGGAACAGCAGGGCCAGGTCGCAGCATCTGGGGCAGATGAAAATGGTGGTCACGGTGGCCAGGATGCCTCTCGAGGCAGCAAGTCCAGTTGCGGGGGCCAAAGCAGATGGAAAGGCAGTAGGGACAGCGACCCGTTCCCCCCCCAAACAGTAGAACTCGGCCGCAGCTTGGCCGCAGCAGCTGGGGCGGTAGAATGGCGGGCACAGCGGCTAGAGCAGATGGAATAGCGGCAGAGTCCGCAAGCCCCCCAAAGCTCCTCCAAGCTCCTCCAAAGCAGCTGAGCCAGGTGAAGTGGCGGTTGCAGCAGACAGAGCAGGAAAAAAGGCAGGATCGAGGCTCCTCCGAAACGGCTGAGCAGCTGAGCCGCAACGGCTGGAACAGATGAAGTGGCCCCACAACAGCTGAGGCAGACAGCAGGGTGAGGTGGCGGTCGCAACAATCAGGGCGGTGGAACAGCGGCAGGGTCGGGGCTCCACAGAAACAGCTGGGCCATGGCCTCCTCCGAACGGCAGCAGGATTGGTGTCGGCGTCTTCCGAAAGTGGCAGCCTTGGAGAGCAATATCTCTCCCATTCACTGCCACTACCAGTTCCCCCATACATCACTCCTGCCTTGCCCTCTCCTCAACTCAATTCCAGAGCTCGGCTTCACCTCTTCTCCAGTCGTTCTCCTACACGGGACCTGAGCGGCGAGCTCAGGCAGATATGTTCCTAGCGCATGTGCATCACCGAGCTGACTGGTGGTGGGTGCAATTGATGGTCAGTTGGAATCTTCACAAAGGTTGGAATCTTCCCTGTACAATGTGGTGGGACTACAGTTTCCAGAATTCCCAGTTTGCATGACCAGATCAGTGGTGAGTTTCAAATTTTTTTAGAACCTCTTCTGTAGTTGTAGCCTGCTTTTCAGCCAGTTCAGACCGGTTTGTGCAAACTGGTAGTTCTGATGATCAGTTGGCCCCTGCCACCTGTCCCTGCGCTAGTCTGTCCTATATTTCTATTGTTTGAAGCCCAGCTGATAGGCAAGCAGAGTGGATTGCCGTGTCTCAGTTGTTGTCCTCACTGGGGCTGCAGTGGAAGGTCTTTCCAATTCTTTCCAGTTGACCTGACTCCTTTAGCTTGAATAAATAATTTACCTTCTCCTTGGAAACAGGGATAAATGTTGGCATTATATGATTTTCTTTAGAGTATGACCAAGCCAAACAACTGCTCACCCAAAAATAAATGATATGGAATTTTAGACCAAAGTTAATAGCTTTCCCTAAGATGGCAAAAATTGGTGAATAAGGGCACTAAGGAACTAGCAAAGAACCTACAAAATATAATGTTTCCCAAACTGAGGATACGTTTTTCCAAAGCTAATGTCTCATTGCTGCAAGGCAGATATTCAAAAATCTCTTAAATGAGCATACCTGCCCACATAGTAACCAGGAGATCAAATTTATATCATAAGTATTATTATGTTATAATTCTAGATAGATATTAGGTCTGCTTACATTCTGTTCCTAATAAATTTATATGAAGGGCAGAGATTTTTTATGTGAACCATTTTTTAAAACATTCAAAATGCCTTATCTCTTATGCAGTACCCAAATTCTGTTACCAAAATGAAAATAAGTCATAAGTGGTCATAGGTCAGGGGTGGGTTTTAGCCGGTACAGACCGCTACAGGTGTACCAGTTGGTGAAATTTAGCATGCCTTAGTGTACCCATTTGTCCAGAAGACCCGACAAGCCTACATGGTATGTGCTGCCCTTTTCTCTTTGATAGCCACCTCGTTTCCAATGAAAGTGGTGGGGAATCCATGCAGAGGGAGGAAATCACATGAATTCCCCACCCCCTTCATTGGAAACAAGGCAGCTATTAGAGGAAAGAGCAGTGCGCACCCATGGGCTTGTCCAACAAATCCTCGCCTCCTGTTCCTTCTTCTGCTGTTTGAAAAAGCCACATGGGGCGCGCTCCCTTATCTTTGATTGCCACCTTGTTTCCAATTGGGGCGGGGGAGAAATACATGTTTTTCTTCCCTCTGCATGGATTCCCCTCCCAATTGGAAAGAGGTGGCTATCAAAGACAAGGGAGCACGCCCCTTGTGGCTTCTTCAAACAGCAGAAGAAGGAACAGGAGGGGAGTTCCACGTGGAGCTTTTCAAACAGCCAAACTCCCCTCCTGTTCCTCAGGCAGGCTGGATCGGGAGCACGGGCCAGGCTGTTGCTGCTGTGGGCACGACAGCTGTAGGCATGACTCTCATAAGTGGAAGAGGAAAAATAATAAAAGGATCCTCAGTGATGGGACTGGCCCGCCATGGAGTGACTCACCCCGTTTCCCCACACTGCAGAGCTTTTTTCCCCTCAGCTCAAGTCTTCGTCATTCCTTCCTTCCCTCAGCACCCACCAAAGTGCTGCTCCCATTCAGCTGCCCCTGCTGCTGCTGCGCCCCCTTGGTGTGTCTGGTCGCCAGCCTGAGGGGGAGTGAGCAATGGTGGCATGGGGCAGCTGGCAGTGGTGGCGGCTACTGCTCCTGGGCGGGCTGCCAACTCTCCCACCGCTGCCACTGCCGCCTCAGCAGCAGCACCTCCCACCCACAATTCCTTCCTTCCTTCAGCACCCACCAAAGTGCTGTCCCGCTTGGCTGCCCTCGCTGCCATCGTGCCCCCTCTGCATGGCCAGATGCTGGCCTGAGGGAGAGCGAGTAACGCAAGGCGGCTGGTGGCAGTGGTGGCTCCTGCTCCTGCGCTGGCTGTAGTTCATGCTGCTCAGTGGACAGCATTCTGACTCCCTCTCTGCTGCTGTGCCATCTCAGCAACAGCACCTCCCACCCACAGAACTGAGGCAGGGAAGAAAATCGAGAGACCTGGAGCCACAGACTCCCCTTTCTCCACCCCAGAGCTCGCCTCTTTGGGTGAGATCAGGACGTACGCAGGGTGAGTGGAGTTTGCAACAATCTTTAAAGTGAATAGGGCTGTTTGTGACTAAATGGGACAAAGAACATAGAGGGATGCAAGGGAACATGGAGGTAATCTAGTCCAACCCCTTCCCAAGGCAGGAGTCCTTATACTTCCTTCTCTTTGAGAGCTGTCAGTAGCAGACATGAGGGAAATGGTGTGTGTGTGTGTGAGAGAGAGAGAGAGAGACAGAGAGAGAGAGACAGAGAGACAGAGAGAGACAGAGAAAGAAAGAAAGAAAGAAAGAAAGAAAGAAAGAAAGAAAGAAAGAAAGAAAGAAAAGGAAAGTTGGAGAGAGACAAGAAGGAAGGAAGGAAGGAAGGGAACGAAAGGAAATAAGTGGGGGAGAGACACACAAGAAAGAAAGAAAGAAAGAAAGAAAGAAAGAAAGAAAGAAAGAAAGAAAGAAAGAAAGAGAAAGAAGGAAGGAAGGAAGAAATAAAAAGAAAGAAAGAAAGAAAGAGAAAGAGAACTTATGATCACAATTGAGCCTAAAATTTTGGTTGCTAAGCAAGAGCATTGTTAAGTGAGTTTCACCAGATTTTTCAACTTGGCCACGCCCACCTGATCACACAACCGGCAAGCCACTCCCACAAAACAGGTCACACCTACAGAATAGGTTCTAAAAATTTTTGAAACCCACCACTATTATAGATGTAAGTATTCTGTTTTATTCATCACTTTAAATTTACTACAAGTTAGCTATCTAGCTTTAGGCGACATGTATTTTAGTTTATAGATTGTAATATTTTACTTCCATAGTATGGAAGAATGTTATGGTACTATAACATACCATTATAGTAGCATATGTTACATTTTTATTACCGAGATCCTTGTTGTGCTAGCATTTTATGTCATCTACTTGATTATATTTTTGTACAATTTCAAATATTGTTAGTCATTGACCAAATAAACACAGTTTTATTTCATTTTATCTGGAATTTTATGTCAACATGTTTAAAAATAGCTAGTGAGAAGACTAAAAAACCTGGATAAATCTAGATAACCATTAGAATCAGCAAGGAATTGAATTTCTTTACTGTTGCCTAGTAATTATTCATATTTTGCACTATAGAATTAATAGCGTAACTAATATCTGATCTTGCTTGTGAAATGTAAACAGTAGTATTCAAAATATGTTTGCCTTTTTATTCCATAACCCCCAGATGAACAGAATAGAGCTGCCATATCCAGCCTACACATTTTAAACTATAGCACACTGGGAACACTCAACCTGGTTGTCATATGGATTTTCACAACCAAATTGTGGTAGTTTCTTCCATTCCTTTTCCTCATTCTCAGAAATCTATTTAAGATTATCTTTGCATTACTCTTTGGGCTGTTTTTGAGCTTGCCTAACTGGAAGAAGTGATGGAGGACTCTATTGTTGGCACTGCTGTTTCCTATTACATGTTTTTTAACCATTCTGAAGCTTCCCAGCAATCTGGATATGGGCCATTATAGTGTTGTTGTGGCTTTTTGTTTTTGTTTTAATAAAAGCATGGGAAGATAGGAATGCTGCAAATCATTGAGAAAATGGTGATACAATGAAAGGCAGGACATTCATATGTGCACAGGTACATATCATGGTCTCCTTGTAATGATTTGAAGGTTATTATAGTTTAGTGCTTAAGAAGCTAGACTATAACAGAAAGACTAAGGTTCAGTCACTAAAATCACCAAATAAATGGCCATTCTAAATATCAAAACTAGTATAATCAAAGCGAAACCAAAGCTATCAAAATAATGGCTGCAACAATATAACTGGGTTCCAATTCTTTTAAATGCACTTCACACCCTGAACACTTAGAAATAAAGGAAATGGTTTCAATAACATGGTCAACTTTTTCTGGATCCTCCGCTACTGTCAACCTAATCTACCTACATACACAGTACTGCACAGCTGTTACTACACAGCTGTTATTGTTGGATAACAAAATAAAAGAGTTGGAAGGGACTGTGCATGGTATATTTTTATGTAAGGTGTTTGAGAAGACTGTAGGGCATGTGAAGAAGACTGTTTCATCTTACTACAAGTGTTCTTTTAAACTGTATGTTGCCAGACTTTAAAAAAATTGCACTGATCAGAACAATTGTAGGGAAACTGGATATGAGGTTAAATGCATTTTTAAAAATGCAAATAGCACAACAGAGATATGGTAATTATAATGTTTTGGTTTGCTGTCGGTCGGACGGGATTTAACCCTTTCCCTTCCTGCTGAAATACTAAGAAAAAATTCTCTGGCTTGATTAGAAATCACTGATTGCCCCATAAGGATGTTATTAGCCTTTGATGAAACCTTAATGTTAATGTCCTCATCTTTGTGGCCTTCCTTTGAACCTTCTCTGCTAATATCTTCAACTCAGAAACATACCCAGTATTCCAGGTGTAGTCTTGCCTCTGAAGAATAGAGAGGAATAATAATGTCCTTTATCTTTGATATAAAACTTGGATGCAGCTAGGATCAAGAGCTCAGAAGGCAACTAGAGTCTTGGTCGTATTTATTAATCATTATTAAATTTGTTTGCTACCATTGAAGGGACTTGGGAGCCTTACAGTACAGCATTAAAACAATAAAGCCATAAAAGATAAATATTTTTAAAAACAATAAAAATAAAATTACAATCAAAAATAAGATTGCCGTTAAAAGATGAGAGAGGAAACAGGGTGGTGATGGTGGAGGTGAGATTTTATCTTAATCCATCAACCACCACTTCCAGTGTCATACTCTCCAATTTGGGTCCCAAGCCAATGGCAGAGTCAAGTCTTCAGGCCATTATGGTAGGTCAGAAGGTTGGGAGCCAATGTCACCTCAGGGATAAATACCTTATTTTTCAGAGTATAAGATTCACCCTTTTCCCACAAAAAAGAGGCTGAAAATCTGGCTGCGTCTTACACACTGAATACAGCATTTTTTTTTGCCTCCTGAACCCCCCCCCCCACTTCACCAAAATGGCTGTGCATAGCTTGTAGGAAGTTTTCAGAGAGCTCCTGGGGGCTGGAGGAGCAGAAAAATGGCTCAATTTAGGGAGGCAGCCCCCATGTGCATTCTATAAGCTTCCTAATGCCCTTTTTTGTCAAAAAATGGCCCCATTTTCACATAAAATGGGCCATTTTTGCTCGTTTTTGCCCCACTCCCAGAAACACTCTACAAGCCTCCTAGGGGCTATTTATGCCATCTTTTTGGGGGAAAAATGGGCCCATTTTCACAAAAGGTTTGCAGAGTGCGAAAACTTTTTTTTTAATTTGCCTCTTCAAAACATTGGTGCATCTTATACTCTGAAAAATATGGTAGTTCCAAAAGGCCCAAGCGAGGGCATAGAAGGCTTTTCTCCTGGACCATGTCAGCTGAACTTCATTGTCTGATAGGGCCCGCAGAATGCCCCCTCTGCCAGCATGGTGGGATAGGCTAGGCCCATTGCGGTGAGAACATTCCATGCGGGGTTTAAAGTAATAACCAACACCTTGAATTGCATCCAGAAACAAACTGGCAAACAGTGCAGCTTATGGAGCAATAGAATAACATGAGCCACTCCAGGTAGCCTAAGAACTGCCCACCCGTTGCATTCTGCACCAACTGTAGTTTCTGAATACTCTTTAGTGTAGCCACATAAAAAGCATATTGCAGTAGTCGAAACATGAGATGGCAAGGGCTTGAATGAGTGGGTACAGGGACCCCAGATTCAGGAAAGGCTTATTTTAATATAAAGTTTTAACTTGCTTGATAAACTATGGACTTTGTAAGAAATTCCAGTGTGTCATATCTATCAGGCAGTAATGTTAGTAATTGTTGGCCAACAGTAACTATCTGAAAATGTACCTGTTGACATCAACCCTGTTCTGCCTCTCAGAGGTTTTTGAAGCTTTATCAGTATTACATATACATGGTAGCTTGGTGAAGTAGATAATATATACTATAAATCAGTGGTTCTTAACCTTTTTGGAAGAATCCAAAAAGGAAGTTATCATCACTCACCTCCCCCAACATAACCTCTCAAAATCACAACACAGGGAAATAATTCTTCAATTTATGCAAACACATTTTTTTTGTTTTCTTTACAATTGTTATCAGGACATATTGATGCAAATAATTTATTTCAAGTCTTTTTCCCATATCTCAACTGTGTGAAAAATTCAGATGACACCCATCACTTTACTCGCAAACTTTGTGATATATGTATTTCATTATTATCTTATTTATTCAAGACACTTAAATGCAATGACCACTGAAAACAAAATTCAATTGCAAGAAAATGAAATGCCTGAAAAAAACAGTAACATTTAATGATTTAATTACAAGTGAATTTTAATATGCAAAAAAAGGGCATAAGAGCAAACTGCAATGCAGGAACTAAGAATTTCAAGATGAAAACACTGAAACTAAATTAAGATTCAAGGAAAAGATATATTCATGCACACTGTAAAAAGGGTTAAAAAGACACAAAGAAGATTTTTACAGAAGGAAAGCAACAAAAATCAGAGGGACAAATTTAATGCCTTAAACTGAAGATATATATACACACACAAAAGTTTACATGAGGAGCACAAAAAAAAATTGAAACCATAAAACCGAGAAAATATAATATTGAACTGGAGTGCATGCTAAAAAAGTACAATACAAAGAGACACACAAAATGTTTTACAGACCAAACAAGAATTTGAAAAAGAAGCCGAAAACTCAAACTGGAACGTGAAATCCAATGCAAGCAAATACAACGATTAAGAGCTGAGACAATTATTAAAGCAGAAAATGTATGTACACAAAAAGCAAAAAAAGAACAACAATGGCTGCTTTGTGCTTGGTGAGCTGATGCCAATTTCTTGATGTCTGGAACCATTTTTGTTAATTTCATTCTTCAATCGCCGTGCTTAGTGATCTTCAACATGTTCCTTGACTTAGAAAGAATCTGTTGGATGACGATGAAGCCCCTCTCCACTAAGTAAGTGGGAGGAAAGGCTAAAAGAAGCAACTTAACTTCCACCCACAATATTGGGTAAGTGTTCCTTATTTTCACCCAAAAAGCTTTGCAGCCGTAACTCTGAAAATGTGATTGGGCTTCGCAGTCATATTTCAGATCGGTCAGTGGCTCTTGCAGTTTGGGATGAAAGATGTGCAAAGTTTGCTTGAAAGGATTTAGCACCCGTGGGCACTTCCAGATTTATCAGATCATAGAATCTGGTTTCCATATCTTATTTTAGTTGCTTCAAGTGGCAGCAAAAAATGTCCAAATCTTCTGCTTGGAGTTAACGTTTATTACCAAGGCTAGGGAACTGATACAGCTCCTGGCGACTCATATTGCTTGCATATCCAATTTTGAAATAAATGAGCAGATTACTCCTTTGGCCTTAAGAAAATTGATTTTATCTCCTTGCATTTCATTCAGCTTGTCAAAAACATCAGCAAGATAAGCTACATCCAGACGTCGAAGTTTAAGAGAACTGCTTAGACTTTGATCAATGGCTTCAAGAAATTCAACAACTGTGTCAAAAGGTTCGTGGAATTGCCGCAAACACTTTCCTTTTGAAAGCCACCTTACTTTGGCAAAAGGAGATGTTCAAACTCCTCATCATTTTCTTCCCAAACTTGTGAAAAAGTTGGTTGTTCAAGGCATTTGACTTAATTTTATTCACAGCATTAATGATGTAATGTATAGACTCATGCAAAAGGCCACTCAAATTTTTTGAGACAAGGTGCTATCTATGAATGGACCTTGCAATGGACAGTCATAACTCCAGGTACAACCAATTTTAGATGAGCTTGACATCCATGATATCATCCAACCATGGATGCAGCTCTGTCGGTTGCACATGCCATGACATTTGTCAAAGGGATATTTTTCTCATTTAAAAACTCTTCAACCTTTTTAAATATCGAAAAACCTTTTGTGTCGGTGGCTAAATTTCGAGCAAATAACAATTCTTCTCTGATCTTTTCATTTCCATTGATGAAACGGACATAAGCCAATAACAAGGCTTCATTTTCATGAATCGTTGACTCATCAATCTGCGTCACAAATTCTGTACTCTTCAAGGTGTCAATAAGCCTTTCTTCCACTTCAGCAGCCATTTCGTCAATCCTTTTTGATACGGTGTCATTGCTCAAAGGAATCGATTGCATGAAAGTGCTTGCACTGGGCCCCAACATGGTGGCAACAATCAGTTTAACTGCTGGTAAAATCAGCATTTATCTGATAGTGTGAGGTTTGCTACATTTTGCTATCAACAATGATACTTCATAGGAAGAAATGAGCCCCTTGTCAGCGTTGAGTGACGATTTTCCAAATAACTTCTCAAGAGTGCTGCAACCCTCAAACTTGGCCTTTAAGGATTGGAAAAACAATACCGGTTTGTCAGCTTTATCCAAATGAATTCTTATCAAATGGTCTTTCAGTCAGGAAGGCTTCATCACTCATTTGAAAATGTTTTCTCGCAAAGAAGACACAACGGAAGCTGTAAGTTGGAAGGAGATGGAATGAATCCCAATTTTAGGTATTCTGTCGAATATTGGCGACACTTCCTCTTCTCGGTCATGTTGAGAGGTCTTCGAAATGAAAGGCACTAATTGCAAATCAAATTTTCGACTGCACTGGAACAGTATAAAACACACGTGGATGTCAATAAACCTAGTTTCAACAGTTACGTTGACATTACAGCTGACACCACAGGGGACAGCCACTCAGCATACAATGCTTTGAAAGAAGCGATCATCCCTCCATCACTGCCCATTCTGGCCAATGGCATGCCACTGTATGGGTGGAGTGATAGAGGCTGCTGCGCAACACACATGAAGATGAGCGATTCATATTCACATATGTACAGCATTCTGTACTGAAGCTAGCTGGAGGAACACTTTAAAACACAGTTCAATCCACTAATAGTGAGCGATCTGATGTTTTTGTAAGACAGAAAAAAGTCTCAAAAGTGTCCCCAAAACTTCTCGCTCCATCGCCTCCATATTGCCCCCCTTCCATTCCTTTGCTCCCCACATCACCCCTTTTGGTTCCATCCCCCCCCCCCCCGAAAAATGAAATTGCCTCCTGGGGGACGATATCGCCCAGGTTAAGAACAACTGCTGCTAGAAGAGAGCTGACATCACGACGGCACGTCATGCGATCTTAGTGTTCCGAGATCACAGTCAAATTCCTGCTGCTGGATGGTCCATTCAGACCTAAACTGTCCTGCAGAGATGTTGATTGAGAAGGGCACCTCCTGCTGATCTCAGGAACACTGCAAAGTCCCTGAAAGATCCAGGAATAGCCCTTTTTTCTGGTGACAGAAATGCAGCTAATGAAGCTGCTGAAGTTGGGACAGCTCCAGAACGGGAAGAAAGTGGAAAGAGAAAGTGTGTCGAATAGGTGAGGAAATGTTATTATTAGAGGAGGAGACTACCCAAGAAATTTTTTTTAAGTTGTTAAGATTGAAGACAAAAGACTGTAGGTGGCAAGATTGATCTGCATTGAACTTAGTGTGTTATCCAGTTTCTAATTTCTTTTTTTTTCATGGATGGAACTTTTGCAAGGGCTCCCTATTTTTTAAACTAAATGGATTAATTTTTTCTTCTTCTTTTTTCACTTTTGCTTATACCTATGGATTAAAATTCTTTTTTTTATAATGCTTGATTTGATTGAATTGTTTTTGATTTCCATTTAAGGGTTTTTCTTTCTTTCTTAAGCTTGGAATATAAAGAAGAAAACAAGAAGGATTATAAAGAGGGTTGTAACAACAGGAGGAAAATCAGTTACACTGCCACTTAGAGGCTGGAGGCTGGATACGTTGTTTTTTCCTTCTTTCTCTTTGATCACTTGAGATCAAGGTTCTTTCAGCTTGTTTACTGACAGTGATAGTAGGAAGTGCACAAGTTGTTTATACAGGTGCTTTTTGGAAGTTCTATCACTAGCTATTGGAGAGAAGACAACATTTTGACTTGAAAGATAATAAATGAACCTGTTTGAAGTTTATTAAAATAGCCTTGAACCCTATAATGGCAGTATTTGCAAAATTGAAAGAATGGCCCAGCAGAAACTGTAACATTGCAAATTATTATGTTTAAAATTAAAAATCTATTAGTTGTGACAGAAAGAATTGAAAAGAGTTTGGAGAAAATGGAATACAAAACAGAAAAATCTGTGGCGAAACTGAGGATGTTTACCAAATGAGGAAAGTGGAGGACAGAGTTCAAAATATGGAAGACAAATGGACAAAGAGATAAGAAAACTGTGGATACTGATAACAAAGTGAGCGTGGTTGGTAATGGCAAGAACGGAATATGGAAAGGAGAGATGGATGGATTGGAACTCTACGCCAGACTTCAAATTACAGAAGAAGAAAAGAGAGAAAAATTGACGGAGATAAGGAGAGAAATCTTGATAGAAGCACTAGGTCTACTGCTATAGTGGTAGCCAAATATAAACTAATGGAAAGAGCAGATATTGGGTTTCAAGCTTTTGTGAGATACAAAAGGAACAGCATGTTGCCAAGGGAGGTTTATACAAGATTTATTAAGAAAGTAACTAGAACATTAATGCTACAAATGGCAAGAGATATAAGACAGTACTATTGCTGGAGGGATACAGATTAATGCAATGAAAATGTATAATAAAAATTTCACTAAATTTAGTTCACTAGTAGTATGTATAATATGAAGTGACAATAGCTATAGTTAAATAATGATTAATAATGATAACAATACATACAGTATAGATTAAGGTGACCAGATTTTCAGATTGGAAAAGAGGGACACCCTTGACCGGGGGGGGGGGGGGGGGGCTTGATTAAAAAAAAATTTTTTTGTCAAAAGGTCACCCCAGGACACTGAAACCAGAATAAATACGAATCTGTTGCCAAACAAAATTTTGATCACGTGACCATGAGGATGCTGCAACGGTCGCTAAGTGTGAAAAATGGTCGCAACGGTCGCTAAGTGTGAAAAATGGTCATCAGTCACTTTTTCAATGCCATTGTAACTTTGGTCACTAAATGTTTTCCCCCTCCTCGAGACTCCTCACTTCTTCCTTCATTCCTCTTGCTTATCTACCTTCACCTTATCTGTCTTCTGCTCTTTCCCTCTCTTCCTTCCTTCCTCCCTCCTTCCATCCTCTTCTTTCCTCACTCACTCCCTTCCTCCTTTTTTCTCTTCCTTCCTCCTTCCATTCTTTATACGATATAAAATTCAATGAGGGTGAAACACACCAAATCTGGCAAAGCTGCCTTGCACCAACCTGGCCTGCCCATAGAATAGCAGCCACTTTGAGACACATAAACCTGGTCTGAACATATTGCATCACAAAGATTTGCAAAGATCACATTTGCAAAAAGGAACATTTCTTGTAGTAAATACATTTTATAAACAATTTAAAAGTAAAAATCCCCCCAAAATAATAAAAAAGGTATTCTATAAATAAAAGAAATCCTTAAAAACCATTGTTAAGTATTACACCAGCAATAATTTATACTGTCACCATTTCAAACTATCATCAGAAATACGAATCTGTTGCCAAACATCAACATTTTGATCGCGTAACCATGAGGATGCCACAACGGTCGCTAAGTGTGAAAATGGTCGCTAAGTGTGAAAAATGGTCATCAGTCACTTTTTTCAATGCCATTGTAATTTTGGTCACTAAACAGCCATGTTCCTGACTTAACAACCACCATGATTCACTTAACGTGGCAATAAAAGGTCGCAAAATGAGGCAAAAATCATTTAACAAACGTCTCCCTTAGCAACAGAAATTGGGGGAATCAATCCTGGTCCTAAGTCGAGGATTACCGGTAGCCAATTGCAAAAGGCAACTTTACTTGGAACAGGTGAGATTGTGCCCGGATCCCTTTCATGCCAACGTATCCATCTTCTGCTCTTTCCCTCTCTTCCTTCCTTTCTCCTTCCATCATCTCCTTTCCTCACTCACTCCCTTCTTCCTTTTTTCTCTTCCTTCCTCCTTCCATTCTTTCAGCTTCATTTCTTTTGCCTATCTACCTTCTCTGTCTTTCTGCTCTTTCCATTTCTCCCTTCCTCTTTGCTTTTGTTCCTTTCTCCTTCCCTCCTTTCCTATTTCTTGCTTCTTCCTTCCTTCTGCCTATCTACCTTCACCTTCTCTGTCTTTCTGCTCTTTCCCTGTCTTCCCCTTTCCTCCCTCCTTCCCTTCTTTCCTTTCTAGTTCCATCCTTTCTTCTTTCCTCTCTCCCTCTTTTTTCCCTTCCTTCCCCCTTCCTCTTGCCTATCAACTTCATCCTCTTTGTCTTTCTGCTCTTTCCCTCTCTTCCCCTTTTCTTCCTACCTCCTTCCTTCTCCCTCCCTTCTTCTTTTTCTTCCTTTCTTCTTCCATCTTCCTCCTTCTCCTTCCATTCTTTCTCCTTCCATCCATCTTTTCTCCTTCCATCTTCTCCCCCCCTCCCTTCTTCTTTTCCTCCCCCCTCCCTCCTTCCTTCCTCTCCTTCCCTTTCTCACACACAGGAAGGGGAGGGGGGCTATCTTTCACAGCATAATTTCTTTATCTAACTTTTAAAAAACAGTGTGCAAATCAAACGAGATTTTCGTAACCTGCGAAGCACCAAGTTATATTATGTTGTTACAAATTCGCAGCTACTCCATTCTTTCTGATAGGGAACTACATTTCCCAAGATGCCTCAGGTCCTCAAAGTGCTGAACGCAGTTTTGCAATTGACTCCAGCGAGGCCCGGTAGCCGCCGGTTGGGGTGGCTGTCAAGGCGCTGAAAGTAAGGAGCTGCAGCCGAAGGGAGAGACGCTCCCCCCCCCCGTGTTCAGCAAAGCAAGCCCGCTGGCGGCGCCTGTGCTGTGGTGGGAAGCGAACTGCGGGTCCCCCCCTGCCGCCGCCGCCTTCTTTACCTCTGCCTCTTCCAGAGCCCGGGGTGGCTGTCAGGGCGCTGACGGTGGAGCGGACGCGGCCAGTTTGTTACTGCTTCCAGGATCGAGACGGACGAGGGAAGCGGCGGTGGCTGGCCCCAACAACAACACGGTGCGGTGGGAAACGAGTCTGCAAGGCTTGGTTGCTTCCCATCCAGAGGTGGCGGCAAGAGCAGCACGTTGTTGTTGTTGGGGCTAGCTAGCTTCTCGTCCATGGCTGGACCTTCCGTTCTTCCTCCGCACCTCGTTACAGTCGCTGCTGACGTCCGCCGCCACCGCTTCCCTCGTCCGTCTCGATTGCTGGAAGCAGTAACAAACGGCGCGTCTGCTCCGCTGTCAGCGCCCTGACAGCCACCCCGGGCTCTGGAAGAGGCAGAGGTAAAGAAGGCGGCGGCGGCAGACTAGACAGCGGAGCAGACGCGCCGTTTGTTACTGCTTCCAGCAATCGAGACGGACGAGGGAAGCGGTGGCGGCGGACGTCAGCAGCGACTGTAACGAGGTGCGGAGGAAGAACGGAAGGTCCAGCCATGGACGAGAAGCTAGCTAGCCCCAACAACAACAACGTGCTGCTCTTGCCGCCACCTCTGGATGGGAAGCAACCAAGCCTTGCAGACTCGCTTCCCACCGCACCGTGTTGTTGTTGGGGCCAGCCACCGCCGCTTCCCTCGTCCGTCTCGATCCTGGAAGCAGTAACAAACTGGCCGCGTCTGCTCCACCGTCAGCGCCCTGACAGCCACCCCGGGCTCTGGAAGAGGCAGAGGTAAAGAAGGCGGCGGCGGCAGGGGGGGGACCCGCAGTTCGCTTCCCACCACAGCACAGGCGCCGCCAGCGGGCTTGCTTTGCTGAACACGGGGGCGAGCGTCTCTCCCTTCGGCTGCAGCTCCTTCCTCCCGCGATCCCATTCACGAAGAGGCAGCTTCTCGTGGGCGCAGCGCCTGCCGCCCGCACAGAGTGAATTTAATTGGGATCGCCTGCGGCCGCGAGGACCCCTGCACAAATGGATTCCTCACGGCCGCAGGCGATCCCAATTCACTCAGCCAGGGCGGGCAATCTCTGCACGAACGGACTACTCCTCGCGGCCGCAGGAGAGGGAGGAGGAGGGGGCAGCTGAGCCGCCTGACTCCTGCACGAACGGAGTATTCCTCGCGGCCGCAGGCGATCCCAATTCACTCAGCCGGGGCGGGCAATTTCTGCACGAACGGACTACTCCTCGCGGCCGCAGGAGAGGGAGGAGGAGGGGGCAGCTGAGCCGCCTGACTCCTGCACGAACGGAGTATTCCTCGCGGCCGCAGGCGATCCCAATTCACTCAGCCAGGGCGGGCAATCTCTGCACGAACGGACTACTCCTCGCGGCCGCAGGAGAGGGAGGAGGAGGGGGCAGCCGAGCCGCCTGCACAGAGTGAATTCAATTGGGATCGCCTGCGGCCGCGAGGACTCCTACACAAACGGAGTATTCCTCGCGGCCGCAGGCGATCCCAATTCACTCAGCCAGGGCGGGCAATCTCTGCACAAACGGACTACTCCTCGCGGCCGCAGAAGAGGGAGGAGGAGGGGGCAGCTGAGCCGCCTGACTCCTGCACGAACGGAGTATTCCTCGCGGCCGCAGGCGATCCCAATTCACTCAGCCAGGGCGGGCAATTTCTGCACGAACGGACTACTCCTCGCGGCCGCAGAAGAGGGAGGAGGAGGGGGCAGCTGAGCCGCCTGACTCCTGCACGAACGGAGTATTCCTCGCGGCCGCAGGCGATCCCAATTCACTCAGCCAGGGCGGGCAATCTCTGCACGAACGGACTACTCCTCGCGGCCGCAGGAGAGGGAGGAGGAGGGGGCAGCTGAGCCGCCTGACTCCTGCACGAACGGAGTATTCCTCGCGGCCGCAGGCGATCCCAATTCACTCAGCCAGGGCGGGCAATTTCTGCACGAACGGACTACTCCTCGCGGCCGCAGGAGGACAGGGAGGAGGAGGGGCAGCCGCCCGCACGCGGTTCAGGGGCTTCTGCCGGGCGGCGGGAGCCCCTGCACCGCATGGAACTTCTCTGCCGCGGGCGGCTGCAGCTGCCCCCACCCTCTCCTCCTGCCGCGGCGAGCGGAAAATTCGATTAGAATTAGATTACTCACCAGTCAGCGCAGCAGCTGCAACCTCTTTCGTCTTTTGTAGAAAGGAAATGGAAACTCGCGCAAGCGTGCTGAAAATTTCCCATCCCAGCCAGCTCACTGATTGGCTGGAGTCCAGGCCAATCCAATCAGTGAGCGGGAGGCTGGGCTGGCTTAAATTTGTAGGTAGTAGGTAAAAGGCTAAAAGCACGCTTTTTTTGGAGCTCGCAGCTCCCGCCCATCAGCTGCTAGCTTGCTGGGCTGGCTCATCTGGTAAGATAGAGAACAGAACGATGAGCCAGCCCAGCAAGCTAGCAGCTGATGGGGGGGAGCTGCGAGCGCCAAAAAAAGCGTGCCTTTTAAAAAGGCGGGCGGGACGCGGGAAAATGCGTTGGAAGGCGGGTGTGTCCCGCCAAAAGCGGGACGTCTGGTCACCTTAGTATAGATATAATATGAAATTTTATATAAACAATATATGGAGATTATGAGAGGAAGTTTAAAAGCTTTATCTAGAATATGGTATAAAGATGTATTGTGATTGGATGATTTTAGGATGATTTAATGGAATGTTATCATATAATCCTATTCTAGATTTTGAATATTATAAAAGGACATAAAACAATTCTAGTCAAATTAAGGTTGAGATATAATAATTGTGATATACATGAATATATGTAAATTTAAAATGTGTGATTTGATATGAAAAGCAGGTGGTGATTATGGAAGAGATGCATGGAAATACTGTAACCAACTGACACACTTTCTACAATTTGTAATGGAAGATGGGTTTTTTATGTTTGTTTGTCCTTGTTTAAAAACAAATAAAAATTGTTTTTTTAAAAGAACCACTGCTATAAATAACCAAAAAATAATTAACATCAACAGGCTTTTTAAAAGCAGAAAGTTTTGAAATGCAAGTACACTCAGTTGAGACATCAAGCATGTTCAGGTTTCAGTAACACTTTAAACAGTCAGAATCGTTCATGACAATGTTACAAGCCAGAATATGCAATCCCACTCTGACGTCTAAGGCTTTTAAGGCACATATGGATTTACTTCATTCAGAGTTTCCTGAATGAACATAGCACTTGCAAGCTTTTGCAAATACTTCCAGCATAGCTCAATCACTGACATGTGTAGGAAAACTAGACCTTAATAAAGTCACAGATGATAGAAATTAAACTACCTGTCCCTGAAGTGTATGAGAAGTTATTTAAAGAGATTGGATGGCTTAAATAAAAATTAATTTGCATTATTCTTTGTGGAAGCTACTGGATTTTTACCTACAGCATGCAAAAGGTTTTCTGTTTTTCCCTATGGAAATAAAAAGGCTATGTAATATGTTCTGAGAGTAAAGGTTTTTTATCCTCTTGTACCTCTCAGAAATACAGCAGTAAGGTAGTAGAATGACTTGGATAAAGGTCCAAATTGATATTTTTAATATTAGTCTTTTCCAGATTCTGCAATGCCCATCATTCTTAATTAACATTAGAGGGCCTCTTCCCAGAGATGTTTCCTTATCAAATCACTCAATGCCTTCAACAACAGAACTTTAAAACATGGTCTTCATTACAAAAGGTGGGATACATTCTGAGATTTGCCTTGAAAACAGTCCATGTTGATACAGACATCAGCACAGGAAATGTTTTATAACATCTTGTATTTATAATAAACTGTTTTATGATAATTCATAAACTAATAGATCATAAAACATTTTATAAAGTTTTCCAAATTTGAATTCTCCTGGGAATCAAGGTCTCGGATTTAGGACATATTCTATAACTTAAGTCCATTTGAGATACTGTGGTTCAAAAATTGTTGTCTTACAATCAGGGCTGGGCTGCTGGGAGTTCACAGGGGTTCTGGAAAACATCTTGCTAAGATTCTGTGAAGTTCAGAGAAAATCCCACTCCTGGCTGGCCCTACTCACTCCACCCCTCCCAGGAATCTCCGCGTGAACTGTTTCGGATGCAGGTAAGTGCAGGAGGCTTAGGGATGGCAAAATAATGGGCCTATCAAAAGCAGCCTCCAGAGAGCCTCTGGAGCCTGGGAAGGCCATTTTTGTCTTCCTGGAAGCTTGAGGAAAGCTTCCGGAGCCCAGGGAGGGCAAAGACACACACTCACACAAACACACTGTGGTGAAGAAGGCCAACTAGGCCACACCCACCATGGCCATGCCCATCCAGCAACCGGGCAGAGAATCCATTTCTAAAAATTTTGATGCCTACCTCTCCTTACAATGCTCTGGTGCACCCAGTTAAAGGTTATGAAAATGAAAGTTTCAGTAATAGATAGATAAGACATACAGACAGACAAAGAGAGACTTTCTTCATGCTGGCTGTGGGATTATGGTTGTAAACAAATTAGAAAAATGGGAGGACACCAAAACCATTGTCTGAGTCTGAAAGGTTGCTGATACTTTTCAAAACTGTTCAGAAGATCCTGGGATTAGGAAGATTCTTACACACCAAAGAGTATGATTTATAGCAATATTAACTTACTGTCCTGCCAGAATCCCTTACCTAGAATGCAAACTTTTTAATTGCCTTCCTTCACTTATTTGGAGACACTAGACTTTGTCCCACAGTGTTGGACCATCTGTCTGATGAAAGACGAATATTTCATGTTTTTGTTGTAGCAAAATCATATCAGGAAATAGTACATGAATGGAAGAACAGTAAAAAGAGGAACAATTATAATTTTTAGCCTAACAGATATTTTTACAGTATATCAGATTAATAAGATTGGTGTAATCATGGTCTTCGAAGGCTGATGTGCAAAGTATGTGCAGCCAATTTAGGGTACCTGTGATTGGCAAATTAAAGGCAACTAATATGAATTAGATATTTACTTTTCTTTCATTTTTATTTTCAAGACTGAAGTTTTTTGGCAGGAGGTTCCTCTTTACATTTCACATAGAAAGATAAGAGATACATGGGAGTGGAAATATTCTGGACAGTGGGGATTTTTTTGACATTACATTTTGATTTTCAAACAAGGTAATCAATTTCTTTTGCTTATTAAGGAATTCTGTCATCCCTGCATTTAGCCATCACAATTCATTCTGTTTTCATAGTCCTGCCTCCCCACAATGTTGCCAACCCCCTAATCCCTGTTTAATCTGCCTGTTCAAAAATGAAATATATAATGTACAGAAATACTAAATAATCTTGTTTCCAAAGCAAGTCATGGAGTAAAATAATTATTCACCATGAATGGCAACCTGTTCCTCTAGTAACTATTGTATTGTGAACCCTAACCCATTCATGACATATGAGGAATTGAAGAAGCTTCTTGGATATGAAGTGAAATATTTTCAAGTAAAAAACCCAAGAAAATTGAGTTTCCTTTTGAAAAACACCTCTCAAGGCAACCAGGACTTGAGAATATCCTTTAGAAAGACTCATCCAAGCAATGAACTGGAGGACCATCCTGGTAGTGAAGTTCTTTTAGACTGAGGAGTGGTTATTGGACCCATTTGTGTAAGAAAAGCTATAAAAGCCAGGGAAAAATTTGCAATAAAATAAAAATGGCAAAAATTATAAAAAGAAGCATATACAAATATAAAGTTATTATTGTTATCCCCTTTTCTTCAGAAATGGCAAAATCTTCTTAAGGGATGTTGAAAACATGTGTCGGCTGTTGCTGACATCCATTATGTTCATAGATATCCTACTCAGTTAATGTTCATTACATGTAATTAAACTGTACAAACTAGATTTGGTTTTCTGGATCCTGGGGCATCACCTGTATGGTATACTGCATAGTCTTTTTTGAAATGAATTCCACATTTCAGTAATTATATACAGGTATTCCAATATCGTCCTTGTTTGTGCCAAGAATAACCAAACCAACCGAAGGAAACAAAGTTAATACCAATTTAACACTTCTATATAACATACCTGGATTCCTACAAGGTGTTACATTCACTTTTCCCCAGCACAGCCTCATTCAATTTTAAAGACCTGACACTGTGCAGTGACCTTTCTGTTCCCACTTGTTTTTCTTCCTTTATTTTTTTTTAACAAAACTTTGAATTGGACAGCTGCCTTATTTTATAAGATAAATGTGGAATTCTCTTTTGTCTGCAGGACGGTCCCTCGGGTAACAGGACCAAAACCCAAACTTAGCTCTGACACAGCTGGAGAGCCCATTCCTCAACTAAACAAGTGCCTTAAGCCCTTTTATGCTTTTTACAGCATGTCAAAATTCATATTGGCTGCCAATATTGATGTGATTCGTGTTGCCTCCTCTGAGCCATAAAAGAGGTAGACGGTTATCAATTTTTTGAGGTGTATCCAAGGAATTTGAGGGCAGACTCACTTCCAAGTTATAAATGATTCCAAAGTCACAGATCTCTCAACATAGAACATGGTATTACATAAAGCAACGTTTTCTTTATTTATTTATGTCCAATATTTGTTTAAACAACTACAAATTCCCTCAAAAGAAATTTGCTATACATGTAAGACTTAACTCATATGTATTTTGCTGTTGCCATTGGATTTTTATACCATTATTTATTTAGTATTGATAATGTTATTCAGAATTTATTTTTGATGCAATCGCTTTCTTCCTTTACATCCCTCCTCAGAGCCCATATAAATCTGGTGGTTTTTAGTTTGTTTCCTTGTTTGCAAAATACATTTACATAGGAACTAGTCTCTGAATGGTCACACATATGGCTATATTACTAATGCTCATCTTTAGTTATGTTCAATCATTAAATATATACTTATACTCATATGTGTATGTATGTGCATTATATTTAATTATTAAAGATACACACACTCACATAAATGTACACACACACACACACACACACACACACACACACAAAACACTAGAAAACAGAAACAAAAGCTACTTACACCAAGACCCCCACAGGGCAGCAACGAAAAAGGTTTGTGAAGTGCACTGTCTGTATTAAAAATAAAAATAAATTTAACATGAAAATACATCCTTTTTTACAGTACAGTACTACAATATTTTTAGCAATTAATAAAATAGTAAAAACATTTCTTAAAACTTAATCAAAGAAATTAAATTAAGCTAGCATAATTTTGGGGGGAATGGTTAAGCAATGTACAAAGCTTCCAGAACAGATGTCACTAACCTTGTCCTCTCCAGATATGTTGGACTATAATTCCACCAAGATCCATACTTGCTAGAAATAATGGAGTTGTAGTCCAATATAAGCAGATGACATGATTTTATACACTGTAGTTATTTTGACCTTTATTTGCCCCTTTCCCTAGAATCCCCAAAGTTATAGCTCCCCCTCCCCCACAATGCAGTAGGTATTCAAGCATTTTGATCATTTCGGTTACAAACCAAGTACTACAAACCACTCTTCTACATTTTTGTAGAGCCAAGGTGGCGCAGTGGTTAAAGAGCAGCACTGCAGGCTACTGCTAGATCAGCAGGTCAGCGGTTCAAATCTCACCGGCTCAGGGTTGACTCAGCCTTCCATCCTTCCGAGGTGGGTAAAATGAGGACCCAGATTGTTGGGGGCAATATGCTGACTCTCTGTAAACCGCTTAGAGAGGCCTGATAGGCCTATGAAGCGGTATATAAGTCTACTGCTATTGCTATTGCTATTTTTTCTGATATTTTCTATCTTTTTCCAAACATGGCAAAACTGTGCATACTTGTCAGATGTAGCCACTGATTCATTTCAAACCATTACAATGTGAGCAGTTTTATTTCCAGTCCCTTTTCTAATGATTCCTGGCATTGAATTTGCCCTTTTCATAGCTACTACATACAAAATCAACATTTTCATTGACCCAAAGCATTTTTTCCTGGTTTGACTAGGTACATCACATACGTGAAGTTGTGGAAGTACCTTGGTGATCATCAAACCAAAAGCAAGCCAAAGGCTTTGGAGTCAGCTGCAACCATATAACATAGCTTTCTGTAGATCAGGGCTGTCAAGCTCGTGGCCCACGGGCCAGATGCATCACACACTGGCTACGCCCATGCCCAGTTTAGCAAGGGAGGGGAAGTCATGATATGTCATGTGATGCTGTTGTGATGACACGAGTTTGACGCACCTTCTGTAGATTATAGATAGTTCTTCTCAGCCATGACACATTAATCAAGTGTGTTTTTTTTATCCCCAGGTTATTCCAGGAATGGATAAAGCGAGACCTTTCAGGACTGTATGTATCTTAACCCTCATAGTTTTGCACAAATCAAACCTTTAGTAAAGAAAAAATAGTATATTCCTAATAATTCCAGGAATGCATCACTGCTAATTTAAATGAAACTCTATAAATATAGCAAGGAGTTGTAATGGGGAGATAACATGATTTATATGTGAATAATAAATTATATTTAATAATATTTATATTCCTAATCTCATTTCATAAATACGCTTTCCATATAGTCTCAAAATCTATCATCTATATCTCCATCTATATCACTAATCTACTCTCTGAGATATACTTTTGATTGTTTTACCCATACAATCTCATTAACAATCTCATTATGATCTCTTCTTTAAAATAATGGGTAAATCTATTTGGGGGATTAACCAAGTTTTTCATGTCATTATTTTTGGGTCAACTCAGTTTTGAAGAAACTGTTTTTAGCTGTTTTAGAATTTTCAAATCAATATTCATGACATTTTATTGAACTGAACCAAAACTTTATTTTGGCTTATTATTGCTACTTCTGACTTTCCATTGTAGTTAGAAGATTTAAAAGGAATTATCTATGCTAACCTATTACTACAAGAACTTGGTAGAATTTATATTCTATCTCTGAAATCATGATCTTTTCATTCTATCTAGATAAACCAATGCAGAGTTCTTTTAAATAATGTAAAACATTTATTATGATCTTCAGTTGAGATTAGTAAAGGTACAAAAACAGAATGTTCCATGCATTTTGAACAGCTCACAGAATGTTGAGTAAGAGTTAATTGCAATGATTTTGTTACTAGAGATGCAACTTCCATGCAGAACATGGAACATGAATATATTACATATGCACTGGAAGTGTCCTGTTGCTGCCACAATCAGTTATTGCTCTGATTAATCAGTATGAGTTACACATGCATACATTACTGACCAAATCCATAGTACTCACCCATTTGCGTTATATGGTCTGTGTATTTTTTTTTAGAGTTTGGATTTGATAGGAAGGAAGAATATTTTTGTAAAACAAAGTCAGTATTTCTAGAGTTTTCTGTCTAGCCTTTCAGTTATGCCTATTAATTTTTTAAATATTATTATAATTATTAATTTGTATGTGCTTTATGTTAATACTGTTGAATGCGTGATATTTTTCTTTTGATAATTCATTTGGGAGAATGAAATAACTTAATGAGTTAGTAAAGGTCATTGTTGTAGTGGGCAGAAACTGGACAACATTTAGAAGCAAATTTATACTATGTCTTTTATTTTTCCCAATTTAAAATGCAGAAAATTATGGTACTGATTTTTAGCAATTATGGTAAAAGTCCAGAACATTTTAGGTGCTGGAGACTAAGTGTCAAACTTTGTAAGTTTAAGATATGTGGACTTCAGCTCCCAGCATTTCCCAGTAACATGTTAAAGTTGCCAAATTTGAAAAACTCTGCTTTATTCAATATCTGAACCTTGGTTTCCCCATCCTGCCCTGGAATCATTTCAAGGAAGGGGGGGCTGCAAGGTGATGGGTTTACAAATATGTTTTGATTATACCAATCAAAAAGAAAAATATTTAGAAAAGTTGCAAAACAAATAGTACATGGAAATCCCAGTTATTTTACCTTAGTTCAGGAAAACCCAATCTTGCATAAACTCTGATTATCTAGTTATTTCTGTGGTTGGCTTTGGAAAATGCAGTATTTAAAAGCTCAGCCATTCTGATGATACTTCTGCATACTAGTGTTTGTATCTGATAGTGTCCTTGCCTGCAAGCTAATAGAAACCAGAAGAGTTTGGAGGTCTTCTAGTGGTTTTCATTACCAAAACTTCAGATATATTCAGGTAAGAATAAAAAGTTAAGAAAGTCTTAGAGTTATGATATAATCACACATATTGTGCAGATTCTGAATATGTCATTTTTATTTAGTATGAAGCTTTAGCTAATAGGATAAGAGGGGTTGACACATAATTTTAGCATGTATGCATTTTGCTATCTTAGTAGCAAAAGAAGCAACAGAAAAAGAATGGAAACTAAGAACTGAGCAAATGTTCTGAAATGCCCTTATTAAAAGAATGATCTATATTGTCAATTGTTAAAAGAATGACCTGTATTGTCAATTATGATGATTTACAATGTGACACACAGTAAACTAATACATAGTAATGAATGCATAAATGATGAAAATGGTAAATATTTCAGAGTAGTGAAAACTGAAGTTTCTTCCATCCCTTAGTAACTTTATACCTTTGCTCAGGAAAAGAGGGCAGAGAAATTCTCATATCTATTGTTTAGTTAAACTGAAGGTCCTATCCTTTAGAAGAATATTGGTCCTGTATTCTGTTGTTGCATTATTGCATTTTGTTTTTAATGGTTGGTTGGAATATAAAATTGTTGATTTTTTTGTTTCACCTTTTATTTTGTTATAAAGCTTCCCCATCTTTTTTCTGGTTACAATATCAGTCCCTTGCACAAAATAATAATTTGGAATTATTACACTGTAGTATTAAGAGCCAAGGTGGTGCAGTGGTTAAATGCAGCACTGCAGGCTACTGCTAGATCAGCAGGTCAGCGGTTCAAATCTCACCGGCTCAGGGTTGACTCAGCCTTCCATCCTTCCGAGGTGGGTAAAATGAGGACCCAGATTGTTGGGGGCAATATGCTGACTCTCTGTAAACCGCTTAGAGAGGCCTGAAAGGCCTATGAAGCAGTATATAAGTCTACTGCTATTGCTATTGCTATTTAAGTGGAAGTTTTAACTGCTAATGAAAGATAAAGTCTGGTATATGTTTTACAAAACCTTTCTTAAACAGAGACACATACAGATGCCACTCACAAGCATTACACATACAAACACATCAAATCTAGCCTCTTTGTCAAATACAACTGTGATTGTCTAGGAAACATCATCCACAGCAAGCATAGGCCTCCTGATTCAAACTCCTGCAACATCCAAGAAAGCAAATCTCTCAAATCCATTGCAATGTAGTGTCAAACCCAAACAGAGTCGTGAGTCTCTAAAGAAAAGTTGGATGGTTTCCTATTAGGAAGAGAGCATAAGATAGTTGGACAAATGTTTTGTGGGGGGATTAAAGAGCTACACTTACATGAGCAATCTTATGCCCTCATTAGATCCATTCCTGGTTTTCATTGCTCACAAGACAAATTCCCACTTGTTATTGTTATTGTTGTTGTATTGTGCTAAGATTCAGTTTGCAGATCTGAACTCTAAATGATAGGCATCTAAGCCTTCTTTCTCCTAAATAAAAACCAGTCTATTTTGGATTTGCCTGTCCAGATATTTTTCTCTTTATTCTTTCGACTGCATCTATTTATGGCCAGAGTTTCCTTTCTGAAATATATTATTGTACGTTCATCGAAATTAAAATATTTTTTTCCTCTTAATGCTTTATACTTAATGTTCTATAAATACATCATGTGATTGTGGAAGAAGAGGAGAAGAAGGAAGAATAGCGTTCCCTCCCATTTATAATTTTAAAAAGCCATAGTAATTGGATTGTGAGAGCCAGTTTGTTTTAGTGGTTAAAGCACCAGACTAGAAAACAGGAGACTCGAGTTTCATGCCTTAGGCCTAGGTTCAGGTGACGAGCCAATCAGTCATTCCTGTTTTAACCTATGGTTCAATCCTTGGGTGATCTGAAAAAAAATGGACCTTGTACTTGCAGAAAAGAGGCAAGGAATCAATATAAAAAGAATTCCCATATAATTTTATAAATGTAACTTTTATAATTTTTACATAGATTTGATCCCCCCCCCCGCCTGCTATAACAAAGACTAAATCAAAATCTCAACATTTTGAAGAGAATGTGTGCTGCAAGCGGCCATAGCTTTTGGCAGTGTTTCTGGGGGAGCAACAAATTGATTATGATTTTATTACACACTATGTGCACACATTACATCACCATCACTTCAGCACCCAGTAAGACACCAGAAGCTGAGGTACTTTCTGCTCTATCTGCCTTCTTATACCTTTTGTTGAATATGATTATAAATTTATGCTTCAGGAAAGCTGCAAAATAAATTCAGCACTGAATTTGACCGAAAAGGTCAATACAATGCCTTAAATACATTAAAATAAACACAAATAAACAGTCCATTATTTGCCAATAGTTTGTACGTCTCAGTAGATTAAAATGTCTTCAAATCATGGCAGATTTTGCAGGATCACTTTATAATGAAGAAGGTTCCAATTCAATACACACTAAATCTTTATCCCACCATATTAAGGTCTTTGAGAAAATGTTTTCCATTTCCCCCATAAAGACAGTCCATGCAATTAAAATTTAGGACCTGCCTATCAAGTGCACTGTGGAATGGCCTGATTCCAGCAAAGCCACATGGGAAGGAGAACAAAGACAGGTATTGATCCTTTCTCAAAGCATATTTTTCAGATAAATTCCCATTGAATTTATCGAACCACCCTTCTCAAAAGTTATCTGCATTCATTATCGCAACTGTTACCATCTGAATTATCCAGCAAGGCTTTTCCAAATGCTGATCCCTGCATAGGTGAAGGCACTATCTGAACCCTGCTTCAGTCAGCGAAAGATGTTGATTCATATAAATTCATATTTCAAAACCGTGTCAGTACAACACAGCAGGGACTCAAGATCCATTGCTGTGTGTAGTGGAACCCAGATGGTAGTCATGACTTTAAAATATCCGTCTTACCCCTTGAAGTTCTTCTGTCTTCTATGACTGTTCAAGTAAAAGAGGCTAAAACTATCCCTTAAAGATATGGGTCATGTGTCCATTCTTTTTCTGACTTACTCGCCAAAGTATAATTGTTTATACCCCAAAGGTTAATAACCAGATGATCATAAAAGCAGAATGAGATCTCTGTGGCTGATTTTTGAGCCAGTGCCTTTCCTTAATCTATACTGGCTCCCTCTGCAACATTCTCTTTCCACAATGAATTGCATCTGGAAAAAGTGTTTTGTTTTGGGTTGGGGGGGGGGGTGTTACATCGCTTGCCAAGTATTTTAAACTGACACCAGCTATGACTAATGACGAGGCTGGAATGTGCTGTTCTCAGTAGAATAGAGCCCTTTACAGACCTAGGATTTTCCTGGGGTCCAGCTTCTGTCTGTTCAGGGGACTGGTGCCATAGAGCAGTGAATGATGTTCGGAGTGAACCAGCTGTATTTCTTCCAAACTGGCTTTTCGACCTCGAATCCGCTGAAAGAGAGCAGCAGAGCTCTATAATATTCCACTGATAATATACAGGGGAGGGGAGAGAAAGGAAATCCAAAATAACATTGAATAGGATTAATCATGGGCAGTAATAATTGCATCATATAGGAATGTGACACTGATATTTAATATGATACAAGAAAGCAAAAACATGATTTTTTTTCTGTCTCTCTTAAATAAATGGACTGATGTCATGTTAAAACAACACAGCACTTTGTATGACAGGAATAAATGCCCCTATCTTTTTTTCTTTTTTCCCTCCTCCATTTAACCCTTTATAAAGACTACAGTAAATGTGACATAACCCATGCAGTAAATGATTTCACAGGGGTTAGAGAAGTGTGATCCAGAACAAGATGGCAAGAAAGGGAAAAAGACAAAAGCCTTCCAACCTTTGCCACTGAACAATCTGTGGATCTGGTGTGTGTGTGTGTGTGTGTGTGTGTGTGTGTGTGTGTGTGTGTGTGTGTGTGAGAGAGAGAGAGAGAGAGAGAGAGAGAGAGAGAGAGAGAGAGAGAGAGAGAGAGAGAGAGAGAGAGAGAGAGAGAGAGAGAGAGAGATTGTCAGCCCAACATCAGTACTTTTTAAAATTCTATCTGGGATTAATAGAATCTTTATCTTGAAAAAAGATAAGACTATATTTCATAATATTGCACAGAGTATAAAATTCCAAAACTTGACCTTTGATTTCTCTTTAATTTTGTGAATTAGCTAGGTAGAATTCAATTTAGCAGAGACATGGATTTCCACACAATTATTTGCTTCTGAATTTCTTTCAAATTCTCTGGGAAATACTTTGAACTGATTGTGTTGTGAAATGGTAGATAATTATTTGCATCACATTTTTGTTTTCATTGCACAAAAGCTACTTTGGGTTCTAAAACTTCTTATTCTGGAAGAGCCCAAAAAAGTTTTCCTTAGGAGTTACCTGTAATTAAATAATTTGAAACCATAGAAACTGCTGGTCACTGGAAAGATGATGATACAAGGGAAGGCATGGCATAACCCTTGGCTTTTCTATAATTAAGGTAAGCAAAAGACCCCTGCACCCCATCCATGAGAATCCCACCAAAACTTCTTCTTTGCTTTAGGGGGAAAAAAGAATCAAAAGTGATTTATTTTCCATCAGATTGAAGCACAGTAAAAAGAAAAGGGAAAAAAGAACAGAGAAGAAATTTTTGGCAAGCATGAAACAAAACAAAACAATCCCCACTGGTCATGAATCACAAAGAAATGAGAATAGAGTTAAGTGCCAAGATAGTCATTCAAGAATGGATATGAGGAAAAATAGTAACTAAGTGAGAAAGTAAGTTGCCCAAAAGGTGGATGGGGAGACGTTTAACCACAGTGGTTTTAAAGAAGAAATGAACAGCATTGTTCAAAACAGGGATCCCCAAATTTGGCAAATTTAAGACTTGTGGACTTGAAGACCTCTGTTTCAAAACATGATTTTAGAACCATTACACGGACGATTGGCTCAAAGTATGAACCCAAATGGCTTTGGAGTCACTGAGACTTTTCCTTCAATAGCATTCCTGCACTTTAACATCTTCAGAGATCCAACAGAGTTTGTTGATAAATAACTGGCAGACCAAAATAAATGGCTACTGAGCAAGAAAATACTACTCTTTTCTGCATTTCTGAATTTACTACTGAATATATATATATATATATATATATATATATATATATATATATATATATATATATATATATATATATATATATATATATATATATATATATAATCTATTTTAATCCCAGTTTTTCTGATTAAATAGTTTTTCTCTTTTTTAATGCCTCTGCTTTAATTTCATGTCTGATTTTTTTTTAAAAAAACCTTAAATGTGTTTTATTCTGATCAAATCAGTAAATATCTATTGCCTTGTCCTGTTATTAACACTATCTCATGCAAATCTTTTAAAGAGGAGCATTCTTCAAGGACACACAGACTCTTTCATAGTGCTACTGTTGCTTAAAATAAAGAACCTTCACAAAGATTTGTACAGCAGGAGTTTAATTGTGTTTGTGTTTAAGGCTACATTGTGCCTTTGAGTGGCATGTCAAAGGCCACATTCCCAAAAGTGCCTGGTCAAAGAAATTAATAAGACTAGGATAAAAACTAGACTGTGTTTAATTTAATTGATTAAACAGAGCTAAAATGATTTAGTGGTACATATTCAACAATTCTTCTATTCCATTAAAAAAAAATTCTGCAAGGAGTATTGGGGATACTGCTATTCATTTGTTTGTTTAATTTTAAGGCTGCCCAGCTCAAGAAAACTGAGCGACTTAGTATTAAAAATAGAAAAACAAAAAAGAGAAAAACTGAAGTGATACCAAACTTAATTTAACATACACACCCAGCCCTTGCCACACACACATTGACAGAACTCCAGATTTACCTCTCACATGAAAAATAGCTAACTTTTTAAACATTTACATATCATTAGGGTCTGCATATACCTTGGGAGAAGGATCCAGAAGAAAGGCACTGCTACAGAGAAGGCATATTTCCTGAGGGCCACTAGAAGCAAATGCTCAATTTAAAGCACATTGATGTATTTATTTTTACCATATGCAGCATAAACCATGGGTGATAGTACATCCCTCAAATAACTGACACTATGCCTTTAGAGTATGTAACTGGCACACTGAATTGCCTCCAGAACTAATTTGGGGTTTGGAGGTGCAATTTTAATCCTCTATTTCAGTGGTTCCCAAACTTGGCAACTTTAAGACTTGTGGACTTCAACTCCCAGAATTCTCCAGCCGGCTCTGCTGGGTGGAGAATTCTGGGAGTTGAAGTCCACAAGTCTTAAAGTTGCCAAGTTTGGGAACCACTGCTCTATTTTATTATGTTCTAATATTACAATGCTCATTTTCAAAAGGCTGATAAACATCAATGGAATTCATATCAAACTAATAAAGGCTAACAAAAGATTTAATTACACAGGATTCTGATCTTCAATTTCTTCATCATCCCTAATCCTGCAACTGAATTTACAGCCAAGAAACACTGAGACATAGTTGCACAAAATCAACAACATTCTGTTACTTTGGACAATATATTTAATAACTTTCTCCAGGGGTTATTTTTTATAAAAACACCTTGTTGTTTATATATCAGGTGATTGATAACATTATTTCATTTGCCTAAAACATATTTACATTTTCTTGAGGGAAGGAAAAAGGGATGTGGTGTTATATAAATGTTTTTCCTGGAATGTGTTGTAGATGACTGCATAGCATATAAATGAAGAAACCCCAGGTGGTTAGGACTATGGAAGACCCTTTTCCTTTCCAATGCAAGTTGCACATTTCACAGAAAAGCTAATTAAAATGTTTAGGATGGTGGTTATTAATCATGTAGCAGAGTATCTATTAATTCAGAAGTTCAGAAAACCATAAATTTCACTGTATCTCTCATATAAAAAGGACAGAAGATGAGGAAAGGGCCAAAATGGTTATGGGGCGACAAACAAGCAAAGCCGAAGCATTTAATTTATTCCTTTTTTCTCCTATTTCACTTCAACATTGAAATGTCTTTTTTGGCCCACTTTTTTAATTTATATATATATATATATATATATATATATATATATATATATATATATATATATATATATATATATATATATATATATATATATATATATATATATATATATATATATATATATATATATATATATATATATATATATATATATATATATATAATCAGTATATTAATATTCCCAACAGATTTATGTTTCATATCTATTATGAGCTACAAACATTTTAGCTGTTATACCCCTAGGTACTATAGAGATTTCATTCTTTGTTACTTCTTTTTGTATCTGTCAAGCAAACATTATCTTTCATAAATTAAACTGTTGGCTGTTGACACATTAATATTAATAGAAACACTTCTACTAACACTTAAATCCAGAACAAGTTGTGATTTTAAGAGTGGCCCTCAGTCACTTACTCCGGATCCTGGAAGATGAATAAAAATATAAAGAGGCCTTACCAAAAAGGTATCTATCAATAGAATAATTGTAACTTTTACAAATAAAAATAATTACTAGAAATTTAACTGTAAGGAGTTCAGGATTCTAAATATTGGCTTACTTATCCAGGATCTATCCCACTATTATATTGCAGCCAGTAAAATTTTCTATGGAAATAATTGTGAATGATCACTGTAATAGTAGAATGATTGAGTCAAAAGAGCATCAAAGTATTTCTGATCTGCAAAAATTGTGCTATGATGAAAGCAACATTCTTAAGATCATTTAACAAGCCAATTTGGTATAGTTGTTAAGAAATCAGCCTGGAGATCACGAGTTCTAATCACACATGAAGCCAGCTGGGGGACCTAGTACACTCTTTCTCAATTTAGGAAGAAAACAATGGCAAACCACTTCTGAAAATCTTGCCAAGAAAACTACTGGGATTTACCCAGGGAGCTGTAGGATCAACACTGACTTCAAGGAACATATACACACAAAATGCTTTAAGGTTCTTATATTCTTTAATTAATTCTAAGTGAGAAGATAATAATCATGTTAGCATATGCCTAAATAATTATTTCATCCATTATAGAAATTTCTGTCTAACTTATTTTGAAACTAAACAGCATTGCCTTGCTTGGAATAAATTACAAACAGAAGATAAAATTAATCTATTTTAAATGTACAATTTTTAGTAATCTGTTTATTTTTTTAAAAAAATAAAACTAAAAATCATGTATATCACTTAAGACTCACAAGATACTTAATTGGGCCACAAATTTTATGTGTGTATGTATTGCTGTGTCCATATATTAGGGGATCATGTTATATGAGCTAATTGTTTATGCACCACAAATATTCCTTTGGATTGATCCACAGAGTTGCTCATTTTAAGGCCTAATAAAGTCCTTTGGATGCTGAAGTGTTTGGATTTCACTTTGGCATTGTTTAAACTCAAGTACCACATTTGAAATCTCAGGATTTCTTGTAGACTCAAAAATTCTTGAGAAGAAAATTATTAAATGCGCTCCAAGTAATCATATTAGCTATACAGTGTATAGTAACTTTAATAAAATTCAAAACTTAAAGAAGTGAAATTTAGATTTTTCCCATGCTGTGTCCAGTTTTTTGTCCTCCCCCATCTATTTCCTTAATGAGGTCTCCAGAAAACCATTTCCCATCAATATGTTTATGAAAGGTAACTTGAACTATCAATATTCCTCTTTGTGAGAATACACTTTTATTTGTATCTACATATAAAAAGGAGGCAGGATTTTGATTGTCCAAAATGAAACCAAACATCTTGAGATCTTGAAATATTTTTGGGGGGGTGGCATTTATCTATGTGGTCATTAAAAATAATAAACTCTCAGAACTCTTTATGAGTGTATAATGCATATTTTAGGTTCTATAGCATAACTTATCCTGAGGTGAAAGGAATATTCCTGAGGTCATCCAGCTGGTACTTACATAAGAAACCAAAATAATATTAAAACAACTATATTTAATATAGTTGTGTATCTATTACCTCACACTTGTTTAACAGCCCACATTCTTGCAACCTTGACCAAATGCTTTGTATTCTTCCAGCATGCTCAGGGTGGCTGGTATAATTGCCACACAAACACTGGTGCTTCAGCATTAGTGTGTCATATGCAACACCTGCAAAACAAACATAATGGGACCAACTTACCAATAATTTTACTCTGGAAAGTAAAGTACAATAACTAGGATGCTCATTGAAAGAGAATTGGATGTGTGGTTGGGATGATCAGAAGATGCCAAACTGCACAAAAGCTGTTTTGTAGAGATGGGATTGTCTTTTTATGGATAAGTGTACTTTCCCCCCTTACAATGTATATTCTACATTTACGTTGTGGTGCTGACATTTAGGTTCATACAGTATATAGGCAAAGAAAATGAATGACATGACAGGTAGCTTTATTTAGGGATTGGAATCGGCAATGAGTTATGTGAAGTGGCACTAAGTGAAACCACAAGCGAATTTATAATCTGACTTTCCTTTGATTAACAGATCTGTGAAGTTTGTAAATGTGAGGACCGGTCACAAAGTTACTTTTTCATGACTGCCATAACTCTGAATGGTCACTAAGTGAAGTAGTAACTAAACAAGGACTTCAGAATAACTTAATCCTTGACTCAACAGAATAAATCATACCCCAGGGGTTTGTAACACGTGGGAAATATAAGTTTCACCTGGCAAAATAGAAATGCTTTGTTAATGATACTATTTTGGCTGGACTAATAAGCTTTTTTTCAGTGCCAGCTTCTCCTTTTTCATTGAGCAGTTTAAATATTTGGAGCCACAGCAGGTGGTGGTACTTTGACTGATCTTGAAAAATATCTAAATATGGTCAGATCCCATTAGTGCTTGAATAGAGACCTAGAAATTCCAGAGCTGGAGACCTAACTGGCAAATAGCAATAACACGGCAAACTGTTTCTTTCTTGTTGCAAAGAAAATTGCATGAAACTTGTCTTTAGGTAGTCTTTAAAACATTTCCAAATATTTCATTTTCAACAATAATCCAAAGCTGGCTTCAATTCTATGGGGGCTGTGTGAACAATACCCTTTGGTTGTTTCTCTTTTATGACAGAGTATCCACCTGGACTTTCTTGAAATACCAAGGCTTGAAACACCATTTATTTATCCTGATGTCTCAGAGAAACATTAACTTGGCACCATTCTTGGACTGGTAGTAAATGTACATGGTAGCTGCAAGGCACCTGGTCCTCATTAGAAGTGCAGGAATCTGGTGAGGTACTTTGCCAAATCCTTGGATTATGGTAACTGCCCAAAGTTAGCACCAGGTACCATGTTTTAATCAAAGCCTTGCCCACTTTTAAAAACACTTCCCTCTTTTCTTTAAATATGCTAATAGATTTATTAATTTTCTCAGACTTAAAACAAATTATCAAACCATTATATTTGTTCATGTTACTCTGAGTGCAACTTCAACTGAGTCCAAGAGAAGTTCCATGGTCTTATTCCAAAATGAAGTTTGCATAGGCTTGCAACTTTTGAATGAGTGAATGAATAATTCAAAAGTCAAGATCTGTCAGAAACATTCCATGCAAACTTTTAAGTAGTAAAATGTTCTCACATTCCAAACTGTATGTCTGTTGAAGACCATTCCTTAGTCTAAAATGAAATCTGAATGTCCTTTTTTCATACACTTCAAACATCTAAATTGATTTAGGATGTGCAAATAATTCACTTTTGCAGCTGTGGGTCACACAGCACGTGTGCTACCGTACCACAACACAGCAACAGAGCTTCCTACTAAAAATAGAATGTAGGATTCCCTAACACAATCCAGCCAATACTACACACACACCCCAGGAAGAAAAAAAAGCAGTGAGGGAATAGACAACTGTTTTCAATTGCTTGCTGCTATGGAATGTTAGTGGAAGATAATGATTCTGGTTGGAATGCTGTCTCTTTTCAAGCCAATGGCAAAATTCCCCTCTGAAATCAGAAAGGCCAAGATTGTAACTGGCTCATTCTGAGGGGGAAATCGATCTCATTTTGATCTAATTGTTGTGATGCAAATTGTAAGTACGACTCTATGTAGGTTAGTGTAAAAATTAGTTTCTGAGTTGAAAGACACATTTATTTTAATATATATTTTCATTATCCTTAAGAATTATGGTTGATGGCAATTTTTATTTATGTTTATTTATAATATAGATACATTGTAGAGCTAAAACACCACATTTCTTCCTTCTCCTGGATTTTCAATTGCCATTTAAAGAGATTATGGGCAGAAAATGGTCAGGTTATATTCTGTAACATAACCCTAACTCTAATATTATGCATCCTGTCAGTTAAACAAATAGAATTATTGTCTATATCATGCAATATACAACACAAATATTTCAATTTAAATAAATCCAATTTAAACTTACGATTCAATTTAATTTGTATTTCTACTTCATTTCAGAATTTTTTTGCAAATTCTGTCTTCTCAATATATTTGAATAAACATTTTTTGTACCTGCACAGAAACTCAATCTTCCAAAACAATTTAGTAGTTTTGGATACAATCTAGTGGTTCAATCAGCTTATTCGTTTATTTTGGAAATGAGGTTCTATGACTCTGATCTGAATTTGAATTTCTGCATTACAGCTAATATTTATTGACTGTCTTAAAAGCCATGGGACTGTTTACATTTCCTGATATAAAGCTGAAGAGAACTATAATCCTCAAAGAAAATGTCAACACTTGCAACCAAAAGACTTCATTCTGTGCTCAGCAAATAGAGTATCTTTATATGCAATGCAACAAACATGCCAATCAGTGGTAGGATTCAATTTTTTTTTTACTACCAAGTCTATGGGTGTGTCTTTGTGGACCTGGCATGGGTTGGTGGGTGTGGCCAGGAAACGATACTGTAAAATCTCCATTTCCTCCCCACTCCAGGGGAAGGTTACTGCAAAATCCTCATTGCCGCGCAATCAGTTGGGATTCGGGAGGCAGAGAATGGATAGAGCGGGGTTCTACATTCTCCAACATTCTCCAAACCACTCAAAATGTCCAGTATCGGTTTTCCAGAACTGGTCAGAATAACACCTCTGGTGTCAATAATTCCTTGCTAAATGGAAACATAAAGTTTCAGAAACTGATTACATAATTTTGAATATGTTTACTATATTAGAAAATAACACTTTTGGCACACATTGTGACATTCCTAAAGGCAGATCTCAGAAATATATATTGTACTCATGCTTTATGTAAGGTTTTCATATCAACATGGTAATGGTCTCAACAGGGGGAGGAATGGGAAAAAAGACAAAATATAACATGGGCTAGACAGAAATAAAAGTACAAAAGGCTGGAGGACATCCAAAATACACCTGTTATTGGCTGTTGGAACCTTTCAACAATATTAATTTATGAATGTGTGAATATTATCCATTATCAGCTGCACTAATACATAGGATTGAGGGTAAAAAAGAATGAGTAAAAAAGGCATTCTTGGTATTTAAATCAGTTGATCCTACATGAACTGTACATTTAATCTGCTTTATGGGAATCTTTAGGGACTCTTACCCGTCATGGAGGTTTGTTGAATAGTCTGATCCACAGTTGGGTGAGGTAATACACAAGTTGTCAGGGAAATCTGTGTCCTGGCACTAGGCTGATTATCATCTACATGCACCATCTGAGCCTGGCACCCTTGCAATTTCTGTAAATGCTGTTGCTCTAGGGTCTGTGGTTTTCAAGAGAGAAACATGGTAAAAAAATATGACAAGAGATCACAATGAATACTAGAAGAAATGGATCAAGAAATTAAATTTATTAGTTCAGTGTTTAAGTAAACAAACCTGAAGTCCAACTTTAAGACCTACTCCATAAAACAATCCAAGAAAAATGCTCATATCTGCCCACACCAGCTACTGAATATCTCTTATAACCTCTGGTATAGGTTTTGAATCCCTATGTGATTAAAAAAATATCCAAAAGGAATAAGATGCTAAGACAGATGGTAGAATTTTTAAAAGAAAAGTATCTGAAAACCAGAGCATCTATACATCTTTAAGAAAGCCATTAGGGTGGACAAAAACTAAGAAATGTTATGTATTTTATCCTTTAAACAGATTAAAAGCAAACCATGACATCAATTTAGCTATACAACATATCTATATGGGTGTTATGTATGTGTACATTTTTGAGAGCAGTATTTCATTTTTGCCCACAAAAATCAACAAAACCCCTGGATAAAACTCACTACAAAGTGTGTTCTGTATTCTAACATGCAATGCAATTCTTTTCAGCTGTAGGGGAAGGAAGGAAGGAAGGAAGGAAGGAAGGAAGGAAGGAAGGAAGGAAGGAAGGAAGGAAGGAAGGAAGGAAGGAAGGGGGGAAGGAAGGGTCTAAATGGATAAACTCCTTTCCTTGTGTGTGAATATAATTTATACATTAACTATAGTTACTTCTTGCAGATATTCTGAGGAAGCTGCCAACTGGTCAAAGGTAGACTTTACACTTCTGGCCCACTACACCAAGATTTAATTTTAATAATAACTAACTGATGGAGATTGGATGGATCAACTATTCTAAGTTAAAAGGTTTTACAAGAAAAAATAGTTTCCTAGAAGTAAAAAAAAAGCAAGATTAATTGAGTAAAATGGTCTGCTAATTGTTGTGACTATGTCATTAATAAAATATGGGAATTCTACATAACCAGATATTTTGGCATTACTTCAGACAACTTCCATACGATCAGAGTCTTTAAACAATAGACAGATGAAAATGAAACATATTTAGAACTAGGAGAGCCATGTGATTAGAAGCACATGGTACAAACTATTCCTCAATTTATCCAGTCAGAGCTGCCTGGAAGAAAATATAGTTTTCCATATATACTAATCAGCAAGTGATTAGGAAGTCATCCTTCAAACACTTCTATCCATTTTTATAGCAAATGGCCAAAGAGAATGACAGCCAGAAATATATTGTGTAATAAAATTAGAAAATGTGGATAACTTCTGCTTACCATATCTTACAATCCTTGAATCATATTAGTGGAACAAACATCTGAAAACAGTACAAACCTATGTATAACAGAATCATATTAAATAGTGGAGTAGAACTAATAGAGAATGTGCAGCTCTATAGCCTTTAGATTTTGTAGATATAATTGATATATTAGAAATATATTCTGTAGATCTAATTCCAATATTTTGGAAATATATTCATTTTAGTACAGATATGATAGGCAAAGTTTTTGTAGGCAGCAATTATTCACTTTTTCACATTAAATCATCTAGTATGTCCTGGCTGTCACTCTCATTGGCCTTTTGCTATAAAAATGGAAGTTTTTGAAGAATAATTGGAAACAACTACTAACTGAATTGTAGCAAAACACATTTTTGTTTTATAAGTCAATTATCTTGATAGTTCAAGTGAAATGGTTTTATCATTGGGGGTCATACTCTGGAAGCAACTTTCAGATTCCACTTCTCATTTCAGTCTCCTTTATCTAAAGACCTATCATGCTACTCAGCAACTATTATGTACCAATGTTTGCTCTACAAAGATTGCAGTGTTCTAAAAAATGTGTTGTAGAAAATGGTGCACATCTGCATCTAAAACAGGATTATGCATAAGAAGAAGACATGTCAAAAAAACCAACAATCTCAAGATGGCAGATGCAACTGTGAGATAAAAGCCCTGCTTCTTTTTTATTATATAAGACTGGTGTAATAAAGAGCTGAGTTTCCATCACCTTGGAATCATCTTTGATCCTTATTAGACTTGCCAACATCTTTAGTTTGCTAAAGCCTGCAGCTATTTTTAAGCAGAAACACGGGTTAATCAACAATAAAATACTTTGCAAAAGTAGGAACCAAATTGAAGGTAATCCCGAAGGACTTTAAAAATATCTTGACAATAAGCAAGCTATTAAATCAAATTTGAAACTCAGCTAAAGTGATCTTGGATCCTAGGGAGATTAATGCACTTCCCATTTCAGAAGTGGTATTGCTGAAAGAGGTCTTCATGCATTTAATGTAAGATCTCTCATTGCCAGAGTCACTTAATTTGGGGTTGAGCAAGGGGAAGCGGGAGCGGGATATCTGTACTTGCTGACATAGTTAGAAATAGACAATCAGAATAGAGAAAATAAAATTAGGGCTGTGTTAGAACATACTATATAAAAGTCTGCTCAGGAAAGGTGCAGTTTCCAGCTTTAAGTGTGTCCAAGTGACTTTTAGACCAAGAGAACCGGAATACATTGCAACTGGAACCAATGGAATGAAGTGATTGTACAGAAAAGTCCTGATAAAAGTTAATGGATATTCTGGCTTTAATAAGGCCTGGGGGCGGGAGGGAAGTGAAGATTCAGATGTGGGAGATAAATGCAATCCTAAAGGAATAGTTAACTTTAAAAGTAAAATTAACATTCTTTACAGAGAAATTTTCTTAACTTTCCTTTGAAGTAGAAACTGAATTTGTCCCTGAAATGTTATTATTCAGTGAATGGGAAATATAAATAACAATCATGCGGCTGAGAATCAAACCCAACACAAGGCAATAGCATCATCTCATTTCCATGCTGACTATATTACTTATGTAACAATTGAGCCATGTGTAAGTGTGGTGAATTGTCATTGGGTTTCATAGCATTTGTGTGATTTCCTAGTGGAATGTGACATTTATGTGTGAAATTGACTTAGCATTTGTCTGCACTGTCAGATTGCCTCATGACCATAGCAACCAATTTTGGATTATCACAACAGGTAATTTTGTATACTTCTCTGTAAACCACATCCACCATAAAAAACAACTTTTAGTATATTCCCCTTTACACTCAAAATATATTTTCATGCTACTGTTACCTTAAAGCACTGTTTTCTAATTTGCCCTATAGCACTTTATTTTCTTTCTTTTTTTAAAAAGCCCAAGGGATCTTATTTCAGCATTTCTCTCAATATTGAGGAAAACAAAATGTACTGCTTTTTACCCCAAGCAAGTGGAGATTAAAACTATTTACTAGAAGATAAACTCGAAAATTGAGATGAGAGATAAGAAGCCATACTACTGGGAGAGGGTGCAGCTAGGTGATCTTGGACCAGTCCCTCTCTAGAAACAGGCAATGGCAAACCACTTCAAAAATATTCCAGGGACTAATCCAGGCAGTTTCTAAAAGTCAACAGTGGCTCAATGGCACAAAACAAACAAACAAAGTGTACAAAAGGTTGTGTGGGTGGGTTCCTGCTAGTTCTAACCTCTTCTATAGAAGAGATTTCACAAATCTACAGTGCCGTTTAGAACCGGTTCCAGCTCCCACCCTCCCAGCCATCTGCACATCATCAAGATGAAGAGCAAGAGGAGGAATTCTGAGAGTTGAAGTCCACAAGTCTTAAAGCTGTAGAGTTTGAACACCCCTGGGCTTTTTTCCCCTAAAGGGTTAGGGGTACAAAGGTCTTTTAACTTGACAGCTTTAAGACTTGCACACTTCAATGCCAGAGTTCCTGAGCCAACATGACTGAAGGAGGAATTCTGGGAGTTGAAGTCCACAAGTCTTAAAGCTGTCAAGTTTGAACATCCCTGGTTTTTTTTTCTAAAGTGTTAGGAGTGCAAGGGTCCTGTAACTTGACAGCTTTAAGACTTGCGTGCTTCAAATGCCAGAGTTTCTGAGCCAACATTTTGGTTGCTAAGCAAAAGCGTTGTTAAGTGAGTTTCACCACATTTTACAAGTTGGCCATGCCACCCGGTCACATGGCTGGCAAACCATTCCCACAAAGCAGTCCACACCTACAGAAGAGGTTCTAAATTTTTTTGAAACCCATCACTGTGTGGTACCTTTCATTTTTAAAAAAAACTCACTGAAAAATAACTGCAGAAGACGAAACCTGTCACTTAAATGAACTTTCTGCTGAATTTCAAACCTTTCTATAGTTTGTATCCTACATAAGTATGCAATCCTAAAGCTACTGTTGAAATTAGCTGTAGAAGACATTACAAACTAACTTAGGAGAAAGAAAGGAATTTTTATTTTAAAATTGGCTGTTATGCCTATACATAGACTTAAGTGCATTCTAATGCTTTAAATGTTTATGTATAAAACTATATGGATGTAGAAATACATGTGAGTTTGGAGGTTGTTTGGAGGTTGTTGCCCTTCGGACAGAAAGTAAGATGGGATGATACAATATCCTGGATCCCAGACTTATCACAGTAGTCTTTGACTTACAACAGTTCATTTTGTCATCCTTTGAAATTACAATGGCACTGAAAAAAATGCACATTTACAACCATTGCAATATCTCCATGTTATGTGCCATTTGGAAACTGACTCATACTTATGACAGTCGTAGAGTCCAGGCAGGGGTCACTTTTGTGACCTTCTGATGAGCAAAGACAGTGGGGAAGCCAGATTTACTTAACAACTACGTCTAAACAACTACAGTGATTCATTCAATAACTGTGACAAGAAAGGTCATAAAATGAAACAAAACTAATCTAACAATTATCTCATTTAACAGTAGAAATTTTGGCCTCAGTTGTAGTTGTATGTCAAGGACACCTGTATCTTGCAAATATTTCTCAACATTCTTAATCTTGGCGGTAATTCCTTAGATGGTTTAGAATCAAATTAGTTTTAGCACACAACCAAAGCTGCTTAAGAGTGCGATGTGGACATGCTCTTCTTTAAAATTTAACAAAATGGAAGTGTTCTTTGCAAAATCACTTTCATTCGATATGTGAAAACACTATATGCATATAGAAGTCCATGAACAGTCATATTTAAGTCAAACTCCTGTTAGGTGAGAGTAAGTCCAGTTGAATTTACAGAGAAGAGGAGGAGGATTCACATTTAGTAGAATATGTATGTTTGGGTCAAATATTTTTTTAAAAATGAGTCCTTCACTACAGCTTATTTCATCATAATTATTTCAAAAGCAAATCTTCAGAATAACTCGCATTTTTATTTGTAGGATTGAATCTTGGATCATACCAATATTAAGATAAATGGTTAAAAAATCAGTTTAAACTATCTATGATGAGAGAACCTGACACTTAAATATCAGATCATAGAAAATGTAGATTCTAATTGTTCTATTTAGCTGGCCTTGGCTTGTGACAAGCTTGGTATTATACAGATTTCCTACCTGCCACCATCACTTTCACCAAGTGAGATTATACAGACAACTCTTCTTGAAGCTCACCTCTTTATTCCTAATTATCTTGGCCCTGTGTTTACTCAGTAAAATATTACAGTTGTCCCCAAGAGTTCTCATTTGGGATGAGTGACAAACTAAATTATCCAGTGTTTAGATTTTTTTTTAAAAAAATTTACAAGCAGCAAATATTTAAATGCTGAACAATAATGTAATATGGTTGCTTTAGAAAAAAAGTATTAGTATTAAACTAAAAGTTGCATTACACTTTTTTTAAAAAAAACCATTCTGTTTCTAGAATTCAACTATGTAACTAATGAATTTTTGGTATGAATGACGTGTATATAAAATTATATATAATAATATACAGTATATACAGTAATATACAGATATAGTATTATATATAGGTCTCTGATAGAGGACCTGAGATGGAGGAAGGGTTAGAAGGGATTTTTTTTACACATGCAAAACATACATACCATATTTTTCGGAGTATTCTTCCAAAAAAGAGAATGTGGGTGCGTCTTATACACTGAATACAGCATTTTTGTCCTACCGAAACTCCGTCCCTTTACAAAAATGGACTTGCCCATTTTTTGCTCATTTTTGTCCTTCCTCTACAAGTTTCCTAAAATTCTGCATGCCCCCTCTTTTTTTGCAAAAAAACACACAAAAAAAAAACAACAAGGCGGGCAGAGGGTTTGGGAGGCCTGCAGAGTGCAAAAACTTTTTTAAAAATTAACCTCTTCAAAATATGGTGCATTTTATACTCCGGTGCGTCATATAGTCAAAAAAATACGGTGCACAACAAGCTAATAAAAACTAATCTTGAAGTTATGTGGAATATTAAAGTATATGGCTGGAAAGCCATAAGGAACATGAAAGCTGTGCAAACTGATGCTCAGGAAACCTTGGTATCTATCTTAGCCTAAGAAAGCATTGTGTGAATTTTTATTTCTGTATTGTTAAGTAATGAATTATGTCCTGTGAATTAGCGTAGAAGAGATCTATGCTGTTACATGTTGGTCTACATATATCAGGGAGGGAAACAAGTTGGTTATACATATAAATTACATGTGTACTTAATCAATTAACAATTAAAATATGTTAAAAGTCCATTATATTTATTAAGACTTCCTGAGATTGCTTGAAATCTTTTGATCTATGTGCACTCAGCCAGATTCCTCTTCATCTCACCCTAATTTAAATCCCATCTCTAGCTACTCTGTGCACCTGATGAACACAGCTGCATCTCACAACTACTTATGGCTTTTAATAAAATATGTTAGCCTAAGTACTATCAAATAACTGGTTTAATGTGGAATTCTCCTATTTCCAGTTACTGCAACATCCACTATCCAAACTTAACAATTATTGTCTATGGTGCTGTGTAGCAGCAAATTTACAAAGAATTTGTAACCAAAATTCCTCCCCACCAGTATAGATTAATTCCAAGATGAATATCAGACCAAAAATCAAGAAGTAAACAATACCCCTATCAAAAAACTGCCCAATCAAAGAACTTCCAAGATTATCCCCATCAATGCTGGCAAGGTATGCCATTAGAATACAAACTGCAAACCCCATTCCTAACTAGCACTGATGTGACCTAGTTTGGGTAACAAAACATCTGCAAGAAAATAACCAGGCTCAGAGAGCACTAAGAATCTCTTACACTATTGTTGCTACATTGTCATGCCATTGTTTGCAGTCAATCTGCATGATCTTGCAGCAACTAAATAGATAGTCTATGTTTCTTCAGCTTATTTGCAGAGGCAGCATTTGCTGTCTGTTGTTGTCTTCTCAATCTAGGCTTTGGTTGGTTTGGTTTGGTTTGGTTGGTTTATTGGTTTTGTATGCCGCCCACTCCCGAAGGACTCCGGGTGGCTCACAATAAACAGGGGAGGGAATAAATAAGACAATACAAACAATTTTAAAATCCACGACAGTCACAATTAAGACGGGGCTGGGTGCTTTAACAGCCCTCAGCCTGCCAGAACAGCCAGGACTTAGTAGCTTTACGGAAGGTGGGGAGGGTAATAAGGGTCCGGATCTCCACAGGGAGCTCATTCCAGAGGGCCGGAGCAGCAACAAAGAAGGCTCTCCCCGGAGGGTCGCCAGCCGGTATTGGCTGGCAGATGGAACCCGGAGAAGGCCAAGCCTGTGCGATCGAATTGGTCTTTGGGAGGTAATTGTTTGCATTTGTTCTTAAAATTTGGCCTTGGTCTTCTTCACTGTGCTTCAAATATTCATCCAATGGCCATTTTTCTTCTTCAACTGTCTGGTGTACCTACAACATTCCATACCCACTATTTTCCTTGGAAAGAAGAGTCTGTCAGTTTTGAAGCAAGTGATTATTAGTAACTTTGAAATCTGTACTTTTTCCTCTGAGATTAAAGCCTGATTAACTTTCTTCCTTTGAGGATCACCAGCATTCCTGATTGCAGTCCCCAGACTTTTGCCTATTTAAATTAAGGAAAGTAAAGAAGATCAGGCAGATTGTTCAGAGGCCCTAGTCCTATGAGACTAATCAAGACATTTTTTTTAAATTCTCATGTGAGAACAGCATGGATTCACTGAGTTGATTACCTATGCTATTTATTCCTTCTCAGATTGTATCAAGGAAAGATCTTCAAAAAGAGCTTTGTGGCTTTTTGTAAATATAAGTAAAAATGCTTTTCTAATATATGCATCATTTTCTGGTAAACCTTCCATTTTGTAAATCAATAGTGCATCTACTTTATGTACTTCTTAAAGGAACATTGATGGCATGAATTCACACAACATTCCCACAGTTCTTTTGACTTTGTCATAAAGTAGTATTGATGAATTCCAGAGAGAGACTCACAAGATTCCTCAAAGGTTTTTAAGAGGGAGATCAGTTAAGAGGGACATGAACAAAGTGGAAGTTGTCTTAAAATGCGTAGTTAAGAGGGATGTAGAAAACAACTGGAAAAGCTTTAAAGAATCTTCACATACACAACATGGCAAATTTATTTTCAATTGTTTTCAAAGGTAAAATGTATTTTCTTTTCAAAGAAGCATGATTTAAATTAAATCTCAGGAATCAAGGTAAGGTAGAAAATCTACCTTCATTAATAACTTTTAAGCAAAGGTGACTCTACCTAAAATAGATTGTCAATGTATATTTTTCTTATCTTTAGGAAATGGGGTCAATGGTCTTAATGCTATGATTTTAGTAGCAACTTGCTTGAAAAGACATGTTTACATTTTATCATACTGTTCAGTATGTACAACAGTAATTTTGCAATGTGGGGAAAATAGGTGCAGAATTTGAACACAGTGAATTAGGGAATTCTAGTGCCCAATTCCAATGTTGTTGGCTTATGATGTATATTAAAGTGAATTGTAAAAAAATATATTCAATAGAAGTTAATATTTAAAAAGAAAGCAACAATGATAAAATATATTGTTTCAGAATGTCACAATGTAGTTTATTAATTTAAAAATGTACATGAAAATGGGTATATTGTATTGGGAAAAGCTATATGAAAATACATATACTAGGGAAGATTAAAATCCTCTAAATGAAAGGAAAATGTTTGCAAAGAATGCATACCCTTGGAAATTTAAATATAAAAATGTATATATTAAAATAAATATGCATGAAAATTCATAAGACTATTCCAAATTCAAATGTTGTTGAATTTGAAAACTCATGTAGAAGAGGGCCAAACTAAACTACATCAGGACAGTAAGTCTAAAAAGAAATGTTGCAAAATTGAGATGGTCAGATTAGTGCATTCTATACCAGAGGATCTTTAACTTCCTAGTTACTAGTAGATGTTCCAACACAGTTTAGTGGTTTACCACAAAGGAAAAATTCCAGGATGATCACTGAAACTTGGAAACTTTTTAAGGAAGCTTGCTGTTTTGAGGAGACAGAATGAATTCTTTTGGAAGATTACCATTCAGAATTATGACCATCAAATGAAATGCATTCAGCTGTTACCAGTCAGAGTTTCTGAACAGCTAAGGAGAAACTTGGTTTGTCTTCTTATTTGTAAGCACCAAAATTCAAGTAACATTCTGAATCATTTGAGAATACTGCTGGTATCAAGAAGAAATGGTAAAGTGAATAGAGTTCCTTTGAGAGAGAAGCTGACAACCATGGTGGAATGAAAAGTCAGTGAGTGGATCTGTTCTTTGCAATTCCTCTTCAGACAAGGAAAGGAACTGAGATCACCCAAAATGCTCCAGATAATTGCTTTTCATGATAAGACCACAATTCAGCAAACTCCACTAGGTCTAAAGCTCAAGAAAAGAGGAAGTGTCATATTAACCCAAATCTAAGTCAGTACCTTTATGGAACGAGAATACTTCCTTTTGGAATCATTTTTATCATTATAACTGCTTTTCAGCTATTACAAACCTTTGAAACAAATTTTATAGTATTGAATAAGTTCAGTTCAGTTCAGTTCAGTTTATTGTATTTGTATGCTGCCCTTTTCCCCCGAAGGGGGACTCAGGGCGGCTCACAACTCGAACCGGGGAAGGGGGATACAGACAAAAAATTTAAAAAACAAACATAACAATATATAATTTAAAACTCACAACAGTCATACCATTCGAGACGGGGGCAACAGCTCTTTAGCCTCAGGCCTGTCGGAACAGCCAGGTTTTGAGGGCTTTGCGGAAGGCCTGGAGAGTGGTGAGGGTTCGAATCTCCACGGGGAGTTCGTTCCAGAGGGTCGGAGCAGCCACAGAGAAGGCTCTCCTCCGGGTAGTTGCCAGTCGACACTGGCCGGCGGATGGAATTCGGAGGAGGCCTAATCTGTGGGATCTAATCGGTCTAGTGGAGGTAATTGGCAGCAGTGTCCTCCAATCCTTAGCCAATTTTAAATATAAAGGACATTTAAAAATCTTTTTGTTTTGTTTTTTGGAGTAAAAAGCAAAAAGAGTGATTATATTGTTTATTCCAGAAAGTTATAAATACAATAAAAGTCCACATGGATTTAAGATTTTAAAATTAATTATAAGAGTCCTTTCTGTGGCTGTTGTTCTGAACAAAAAAAATATGATGGAACAGGTCAGAAGTTAGAATACTAGGTTAGTCAGAAGAAATTAAAGATTTCAATGAAAGGAGGACACCTAAATGTACTAATGCAGAATAGAACAAAATAACTGAGATATATTCAAACATATTTTGAAGAGTAGTCCTTGACATTAATATTGGCAATTACAGATGAACTGAGTTTAAAATATTTTATGAAAAATGAACTTTTATCAGGCAAGACTGAGAGGGATCTGAAAATTGATTTTAAAATGACAGTATATAAGGATGTATAAATGATGTCATAATAATCAAAAGGTATATAACAATAACAAATCAAAAGAATGAACTAGATAACTTTCCTATATTGGATTTACAAAAGACACTTGACAAAAAGGAATCATGTTCTAGAACACTCTATAATGGGATTAATGATCAAGATCGTTAAAAATAAAAGGAAGCAATATAAAATTGATTTATTTATTTCATCAAGATTAAAATAGATATCTTGTAATCTCTTAATGGATGTTTGCTAAGGTTTTAAAAATTTGTTTATAAATAAAAGATGAAAACTGATAAAAAAGAAATCATTTATTCTAAGAGAAGTTATCAAAATTGTTTATACTTCACATTCTCAAAATTCAGGCACTAGAAATTATAACCACAGATTGCATAAATTCTACCAAATGGAGCAGAAGCCATTTGATTTGATAATACAGCTCTCAGGGGAAGATTATTTCCCATAGACTTCATATGCATAGAGTTCAGTTTTTGTAATGGAATGTGTGGAAAATCTTGGGGAGGGGGGGGGGATACTGCCTAGGAACCAATTAAACAAAACAGGCAGGAGCCTTCAGGAGCTTAATGGTCAGAGAAAGAAACCCTAATGGATCAAGTAGTTAAAAGTAATGGTAGGAAGTTTTTATTTTCAGAGTTGCAAGATTTTGTTATAGCGATTTTACAATAAAATAGTGCATCTAATCCAACCTGGTTTATCTGGGGTAATTCATGAATACAACTTTTTTAAAGTTTTAGGTGCCACTGAATATGGTTTTATCTACTACAAATGAAATCAGTTACACTGTGCGGACAAACCAACTTACTCTGGTCCTTTGTCTATTCTACTTAAGTCTGGCATATCCATAGGGCACATAAACACATTACAAGGCTGGTCTGATAAGGACATTTACATATATGACAGCAGATCACTTTTCAAACAGTCTAATGCTTCTCACTGTCACTAACAAGTTCCACAATCTCTATATAGCTACAGAATAATATATAAAAATTGTTTTATCAGCCTAGTAATAACCAAGTCAGAAAAAGTGTATTCTTGTTCATTTCCTAGGAAAATCACAAATAGAGATTAAAGTTTTGACTTCTTCCTGCTTCATTTAATCACTACTAGTCATTATAACATGTTTTTTCTTATCGTGGAATAGGAGTATCTGGATAAAATTATTTTATCTATAAAAGTACCTGAATTATTTATAATGAAATTATTCCAATAGCCAGGGTTCCAGTATATTTCATAACAGTGGGGATGTTAAATTGTGTTAATTACTTGCTAAGAATGCTTCCTCTGGCTCACTATCCCTCTAATCTGAATGAATATAATGCTTCTTTGGGGTTAAAGTTAAAAATGTTAAGTATGGCAGACTCAATCATATAGTTGAAACTCCAACGTTTTTTATGTACATGTAGCATAAGAAACATATGGCTTAAAACACATTTACAAGTAAACTTAGTAAGCAGATTGTCAAGCATTTGTTTATCTTTGAGAGTTCTTTTTTAGTATTGCATAGATGTGAATGTTTCCAATAAACAGGGTTAACATACTTTGTTGCGTGTGTATACATTGCAAACCACATAATATGAAATACATTCCCACCCACCCACCCCCACACACACCTGATTTGTTTGGTTTTATTTTCTGATATACTAGAAAAGTTTCTATACAGTTATTTTCTTTAAAAATGTAATTGACACACTAGTTCCTTATTACCTGACTTTTTGAACTTCAACCTCTTTTCTAGCAATGCTTACAAAAATTTCTCCATTGGCATGGGGCTGGTATTTTAGCTGATTACTAAAATGACAAAAGCTTGAATTTAGGTTTTCTGAGATCTCACTGACTGTTCTGTCGATGCAAATGAGTATATGTATGTGAAAGAGAGAGACAGATTCTGATGAAAAACAAAGAGACTTCTATCACAGCCTCATCCCAAGTCTGCTGTGCCATTGGGATGGTGAAGATCCCGAAAAGAATTGCTTAAGTAAGCAGAGCAGTCGTCTGCTAAACACAGCAGCGTCCGTCTACTTGCTGACCACAAGAACCTTTTTGGCAAAAGCTGCATCCATCAAACAGGCCACTACAGGCCACTAGCCGCGAGGCAGCCAAACTCCTCATTGGAATAATTCTTTGCAGATGCCAGGAACCGGAAGTTTCAAGAAGGGAGAAAATGAAAGCCATTCACTCTTCCGATGACACAGACCTTTGATACCCACCTCGGCGTTTGGGCAGAGAGAGGCAAGGTCAGGAAGGCACATAAAGATTGGTGATTAGAGAAATACTATATCACCAAAGTGTGGCGAGCTATTGAAAGAGAACGATCCTTTTATGATTGTGTAGCTCAAACTTCCCAGGAGCTATTTGTATTAGATATTGAGTTAAGCATAACTGATTTAGCCCTGGCATTCCAGAAAACATTTTGATGCAAGCTACTGCAGGAAAGTAAACACAAAGAGAAAGAGGAAACAAGACTGATCCCAAACAGATAAAAAAAAGTAATTTAATTTTCTGAAGCCATGCATGTTTAAGCATATTGAGACAAAGGAATTTTTATAAGATACTCTAAACTTTGGGGTTAAAAAAAAAATCCTGTCTTGTTACTACAGCTATTCTTATAGTAACAAGAAAATTCTGCCCTGCATGCATATATATGTTTTGTGTTATTGTATTTGCTCCCTCTCTCTCTTTCTCTCTCTCTCTGTAAGTGTGTGTGTATGTATGTATGTATGTATGTATGTATGTATGTATATATGTATGTGTATGTGTATATATATGTGTGTGTGTACATATATACACATACATACATACACACACACACACACACACACACACACACACACATATAGTAGATGTTCACGGGTGTAGGTATGCTGGTTTTGTTGCATTCGGCTCTTTTCCCATGTAAGATTGAGATTGTCTTGGCAACGTGTCAGCAAGGTCTCACTCACCATCTGAACACTACACCAGCCTGAAGATGGCGAGTGAGACCTCACTGACACGTTGCCAAGACAATCTCAATCTTACATGGGAAAAGACCTGAATGCAACAAGACCAGCATACCTACACCCGTGAAAATCTACGAAAACACACACACATACACAGAGAGAGAGAGAGAGAGAAAAACACACACACACAAACTTTATTTCTGGGTACTACAGAGTGTATTTAACCAGATCATAAGAGTAAAAAGTATCTTTTCATGGATTGTTCATTTAATAAATTTTACAGACCCAGAATCTGAAGTATCACTTCCCCAGATAAAATCAGAACTTCTAATAAGATCAACCCTAGAATAGATGCTAGGCATTCCTACCACACACACAAAAAAATGTTAAAGGATTGAAAGTTTTCAAGTAGGTTTCACTCAGACTCTGCAAAGATTACTCCCAAGATTAGAATAACTCCCCTCCTATTACTGTTTCAAAAAGGTACTAAATAATAACCTTTCAAAGCAGGGTACTAAATAGTGAAGGGAATGATTAGGAAAGCTACTAAATTTATAGTAGTGACTTCGATTGGATTGTTGTACCTTTGTTCCAAATGTGTATTCATTTTGTTGTAAACCATCTAGTTGTTCTGTGAGCTAGCATTCTGTCTGGAAAAAGAAATAAATCAATAATGGAGCATAGCAGGAAAGTACAACCTGACAGAACTGAATGCTTAATGATTTCTTACAATTTCCTAGAAAAATGAAACTGTGAAAAAGAATAAGAATTAATAAAGCCTAGGGAAGTGCTTTTCTGGCTCACAAACTAAGCCTAAAATTTAAAGATTAAATGGTTTTTGCTGTTGATGATGATTCTATTAACTACAATTAATATTACAAAAGTAATTTCTGTTATATTTTTCAACATGATTATTAACATTATGTTTAAGTTAAATCAACATATTATTATATTCTTGGTTTACTCATCATCATTCTCTTAATAATTCCAAAAGTTCAGCATCTTCCAATTTCCTTCCTTTTGTAAGTAATTTATGGTAGTTGTAATCCTTGACTTGGTTTAGAAAGATATTAATTGAAAATATAGAAAATATGTTAACAATTTCATAAAAGTCCACTCTTTTTAATGAGATATCTAATGGGATTCAATCAAGAAACAAAAATCTATCCTTTCTCTGCCTCCTTCTTTTTAGTCTACCATTCAAAACTTATTCAGATTCCATTCAGAAGTAAAATCATCCTTAACTAAAAAAGAAATTCTCCTTTGTACCTTGCCTGAACAGATTCTTTTTTTCCTCTTCACTGGTTCTTTGACTTCTCTGTTTCTCAATTCCTTCTTTCATTACCTTTTCCTTTTTCAAATCCCATGCAGATGCCCCTGCAAATGGTTATGTTGTTTTTTGTTTTGTAATTGAATCAGTGTTCTTGATTAACACATTCAGTGGAAAAGAAATAGAGATAAGAAAATGTTTTTCTTGGGTAAAAAAATGAAGTAGCATAAGATGCCCATCTAAGGATGTAGTGAAGTCTGAATATCATAAACTCAGTGAATAAATGCTAGATTAATAATAATAAACATTAATTGGACAGCCATATCAAGAGAGTCCTCAACAACCTAACCAAGGAAGGTAAATCACACACACAAAAGAAAAGTGGTGGATTTAAAAGCAGTGAACCCACTTCCCATGATTCTATGGATGCCCAGTAATACACAATCCAGCATATTTTCATCCAATTGTATTGTTCCAAAGGGACGCTAACTTACAACATTGACAAAGAACTCACAAAAAAAGATCTTGAATAGCTCATAGACAAAAGTGAATATTCTAATTGCTTTTTCTATCTATTGAGTTCCATATTTGCCATAATAATCTGGCTGTCAGATCTTCAGAACCTAAACATGCCACTCTTATATGCTTCAGTCTGAATCTAAATAAATATTAAACTTGGGGGGAAATAATAAATGCAAACATATTGTGCTGCAAACAGTTTTTTATAATTCTTTATAACATTACAAATGATTTGGAATTATTTTTGTTAGAAAATAATTTTAAAAATTAGTTGCATTTTATTCATTAAGTTACTCAATCTATTTCTGTATTATTAGTGTTCACATTATTCCCAATTTTCAAATTGTCTTGTCAAAGCATATTTTAAAAGAAAAATTATTACTCTAGTATAATGTTTCTAATAAGTTGACACATGACTGATCATTCTTCAATATGAATCCTTTTTTTAAAAAAATGCCACATATCAGTGTATGTCAAAACTCAGCAAACTTTCAAACATATGTATTGTTTGAAAATAAACACAGTCTGATGTTAAGGGAGGAGAGGAAAACATTTAAACTGATTTGAACTAAACTATAGTTTCCTGAACTACTTTCGTCTGAAAACGGTTCTTAGATTTCTCTTTCTATAAAGAAAGAAAATATTTCAGATTTTTTATATATATTATTCACTTGGTTTCATTCTGATATGATTGCTACATTCTCCCTATAATATCCTCAAGTGGCCCAAGAGTGTTGAGAATTGGACAAAACAAAATTGTTTCCAAGCAGATACTGCAATTAAATATAATTAGCTGCACCTCAAGGTGTGCACGTTTGAATTTAGAGTGGCTATTATTTCCACTCAGAATTAGAAAGTAAAACAATAATTGTTCAAGATTTCAATCATACTCAGTGGAAATTATTCCTTATTCACATACAATTAAATATATTCACATTAAGGTGTCCTGTAGGAATTGTTAAGATATGCGTGTTTATGTAATTGCCCATCGTTCCTACTATTGCTCCCTCTTGTGGTTGAATCAAACCAATATCTTTAGATAGCCTGTTTCAAGGCTATAATTGAATTATTATTGATGTGTTCAGACTTGTAGACTTATACTGAAATCCCACTGCTTTACAGTAGCGATATTAACCATTTATTTTGTTAGGCAACAATTCTCAATCCACCAATTGATAGCATAATCAACATCTTAGCTATAATCTTATACCCAAGGGATATGCAAATTTCTTGGAAAGTCCTGGAAAAGATAATCAAGCAATGCAGCTGTGAACACCTACCAGTAGAAACAAGCAAAGCTATTACTAGAAGTCTATTGTGTTCTTTAACAAAAGAAGTAAATTAATGAACCAGCAAAATGCTAAGGACATAGCATACTTGTATTCAGTAAGACATTTGACAAAGTATACCACAACATACTTATTAGTTAGATAGAAAAATGTGGGAAAGGTAGCATCACCCCCAGATGGATTTGTAGCTGATTGACCAACCACAGTTTTAATGGAACTAATCCACATGATGGGACGTATATAGTGAATACTTCAAGGTTCTGTCTTAGGCCTAGTACTTTAGAAGCAGAGATGGGTTGCTGCTGGATCAGCCAAACCTGTAGTAGCGACAGTGAGAGCCTCCACCCACCCTCCCAGATGCTTCTGCACATGTGCAGAAGTGTCGCACATGCGTGGGAGGGTGCCCAAATTGGTAATAAAGAAATTGGCAACCGATCTCTGTTTAGTAGATAGGCTCAAGATCCAGAAGGAACTTGACAGAGTTGAATACTGGGCTCTGTTCAACAAAATGCAATTCAATGGTGCGAAAAGGTTTCACTTAGGCAAGAAAAACCAAATGCACAGGTATAGAGTATATGGTACCTTGCTCAGCAACAGTAACTGCAAGGAATTTAGGAATCCTTGTAGACAACTACTTAAATACAAGCCAGCTGATGCAACCCTAGATTGTATCAACAGAGGGTAGTGTCAAAACCAGTGTGAAGTGCCACTTTACACTGTCTTGGTAAGACCCATTTGAAATATTGCATCTAGTACAAGATACAAAATAAAAGATGTTGAGACTCTAGAAAGAGTACAGAGAAGAACAACAAAGATGATTGGTGGCTGGAGGCTAAAATATGTAAAGAACGTTTGAAGCAACTGGCCCCGTACTGTTTAATGAAGAAAACAACGAGGGGTAACATGATAGCAGTCTTCCAATGTTTGAGTGGCTGTCACCGAAAAAAGGAGCTCAACCTATTTCCCAAAGCACTTGAGGCAGGACAAGAAGTAACAGATAGAAACTTATCAAGGAGAGATCCAACCTAGAACTAAGAAAATATTTCCAGTGGGAACATTTAATCAGTTGCCTCTAGAAGTTTTGGTGGTCCATCAACTGAGGTTTTAAAGAAGATATTGAACAGCCTTTTTTCCAGAACGCTATAAGGTCTCCTACTTGAGCAGGAATTGGACTAGAAGTCCTCCAATGTCTTTCAACTCTGCTATTATGTTATATATTTGCCCTCTTTTATTTTGGCTCATTATGTTTCAAGTTTATTTTCCATTAAAATATTTCACATTTTCTCTCAGTGTGTAAATAGCAACAACAATGACAACAAAAGTATCTGACGTGATTCTGATAAATACTATGACATGTGTTCTGATAAATTTAATTTGTTTACATTGAGCCTTTAACTGATTAACATCCATATCCTTTCTGGATGATCTCTGAATTGTACTGAAAAGGTTCTAGCCAAAATACAAAACAAAAAGAGGCAGTATCTCTAAGGGTTCTTTGAGTTGCTTGTAGTATTTACAACATGATATATGCTTCTCTTCCTTGACACTGTTACGTCAGAATACAGGAATTATCATTAGGACAGGCAGTGCTCCTTGGAAGACACCATGCTACAAACAGAATAGAACCAATTGAATCCCCTGCCCCTTTCATTTCCAGGCACAATCTGGTAGCAGTGATTGTGGGGAGCTAATTGCTTATTCCTTGGAGGTCACTTCTAGAATAAATGTTAGTCTAATTAATATGTTCAAGCTTTTCTTTGCCACACTGAAACATATTTCAGGACTGAAATTAACATCTGTCTGTGAAAAAGAGTTTCCATGATTTTTAGAATAGACCTTTACACATTGTTATCAGTTATCTTTCTAGACTTCTTTTCCGTTTTTCTCATAATCTTTTTTATTTCATTTCTTTTGTTTTACTTTTTCTTCTATAATTGGTTTAAATTTAGCTTTGCTAGCCTCTCTATTTTCTTCTGAAATATTTTCCCCTCGTGTTAGTTTTTTTATTTACCATTATATAATACTTTACTGTTGATATGATAATGCAATATACAGTTAATTTAATGACTGTTCAAAGTTACAATGGCACTGTAATAAAGTGAACATTTCACCACTTTCTATATAAAGGTTTTATATAATCACTGCCAGTGCCAGAATTCTCTGAACAATTTACAAATGCAACATGATAATCTATTTCATTATTTTAGTGAACTTTGTAACAATCACTGATAGGAGGTAATATATTTTATTGAATATGATATTGGTTATTGATCTATTAATTCTATATCTGTCCCTGTATGTTGCTATGTATAAAATGTTATCAGATCCAACTTCCCCATTATTTTAATCATAATTACAACAGCAACAGAAGAATAACAGAATACCAGAATTGGAAGGGACCTTGGAAGTCTTTTAATCCAACTCTTTGCTCAAGTAGTAAACCCTGTGCCATTTCAGATAAATGGTTGTCCAATCTTTTCTTAAAAGCTTCCAGTGTTTGAGCACTAAGAAAAATATGGCCAAATGAATATAAATAGCTGTAGAAAATACACTGATGACACAACTGCCATTTGTCACTTCAAGATATTTTTCCTTTGAAGATAACATTTTATTTACAGTAAACCCTAAGAAGCCTCCTACAGGATATTCCATTATCTTATATCTTCTCCTGTCTGAAATCTTCACCGCTTGTGTCAAGATCAAGGCAGTTATTCCCAACAGATAGTCCAGAATACAATCTAAGAACAAATAACTGTCAAAAAATGGATTAAAAAACCCCTTCCTTCCTTCTTTCTTTTCTTCCTTCCTTCCATCCATCCATCCTCCCTCCTTCCCTCTCTATGTTAAAGAAGCTGTTGAGTTAATATTTTCCTTACCATGCATCTTTAGGAAAGTTTTAATACAAACAGGCTCCATGTTCAAGCTCTGAAATAGCCCAATGAAGGACTGAAATAATCCAGCAGTTGGCCATTTCATGCCCTTTGAACACCTTGGGGCCACCTCCCACTCTTGAACTTTTATCTCATTAAAGAAAGCCAATTAATCATGGGGAGGTCAAGAATTAACAGCCCCTGGAACTGATTGTCTTCCAGGCTCTTTGGCTTTTATCTATTATCCCTGGCAAACAAAACTTCATTTCACTAGAGCTGTAGAAGCTACTCACTTCTTGGCCCAAGAATGTAACCCTCATACTTAAGACACCCAGATCTCTGCTGAAAACTAAGGTGGGCTGAAGAAAAAAGGTCATCATTTCATCTGCCTTTCTTGTGCCTGATGTAGTGCTGTTTTCACTTGCAAAATAGGAAAGTGCAAACTTTAATTTATTGCACTACCAGCAATTCAAGATGTTTTGCTTGGATGCTGAACTTGTAATTGGTCACTGGCTTTCCAGATGCTCTTGCTTTTGTTGGCTGGTACCTTCACATTGCCTGATTTTCATTCTGTAAATTTGCATTTAAGAACAATTTAATGACACTTTAATTTTGTCTGGAATACTTAGAGTGAAGCATCCTTTTCTCTTTAGGCTACTACAATTTCTGAACTTGCCTTCTTTTTTTTTAAGGCCAGTTGGAAAAGGCCATCTCCTCTGTCTCTCAGACACACAAAAACACTTCCTTTGGATCAGTTTAATTTTTTTTTATTTTTGTCTGCCACAAGTTTTTTAGCACGGCATGCCTGAATGGTGGGGTCACTCCAGTAGCACAGCAGTAGTCTCTTCCATTGCCAAGTGAGATGCTTGCATTTATAGTGGACTGCGGAGTCCCAGGCTATGAATGAATTTTATTCTCTTTGAAAAATACTCTGCCTGCTCTTACAGCAACACCTGCTGGACGTACAGGATGCTCTGCCTGGACTTTTCCATTAAGAAACCACAAAAGAAAATCCTGATTATGCCTCCCTACATTAGTATTGTGTCAAATGGCTACTAAAATCCCCTTCAGAAGAAAGGCTTATCTGAATAAGTTTCTGTAGCGTTAGCGCCAAACTCAGATTGATAAATTTACATCTCTGTAAATAATGTAATTAATCATACATGCAGATGGACTGAACAGCATTATCCTTTTTTAATCATCCTTTTTATTTAAAAAAAGTGCTCACAACTTCTACTTTTTTGTTCTATTGTAAGCTGTTTTAGTTCTTATCAGCAGTAACTTACCCAGGTGTTTCTATACTATCAGCCTTATTAAAATCTGCAACACAAATAGAATACATGTTCATTTGCCACAGTGAAACTTTTGTAAATGCCAACTTTCTTTTAGCTCATCATTGTCCATTCTTTTATTATGTCATGTTTTGACAAACAGCCAGCAAAATTTAACCTCACAAGGAACAATTTGAATTGATTAAATTTGTTTCTAGTTTAGTAACAATGATGTCTGTTAAACCTCTCATTAATTACTTTATAACCATGAACCAATCAACCAGCCTGCCTGCCTGCCTTCCTTCCTTCTGTCATCTTATAATCTTTGCACCGAAACCTTTTTGTTAATCATCAGATTAACAGATGACAGCAATACGTTCAATTTATACATTTTAACATTTCATTTTATTTGTTTTGGTGTATCCTTATCTTGTATTCTTTACCTTATTTGTTTTCTCTAAGGCTGGACAATAACCAATGTAAACTATAAAGAACTTTTGTAGCTTCATTATACAGATGTTACTAGCAAAACCATATTACTGGAGTAAAATTCAATCAGAATACAGTTGGAAGGGACCTTGAGGGTCTTCTAGTCCAGTGTTTTTCAACCTTTTTTGTGCAAAGGTACACTTTTTTCATGAAAAAAATCACAAGGCACACCACCATTAGAAAATGTTAAAAAAATTTAACTCTGTGCCTATATTGACTATATATAAAGTAATTTTCCCACGGCACACCTTACACTATGTCACGGCACACTAGTGTGCCGCGGCACAGTGGTTGAAAAACACTGTTCTAGTCCAATCTCCTGCTCAAGCAAGAATCTCTTTTCTTAAAAACCTCCAGTGATGAAGCACCCACAACTTCTGAAGGCAAGCTCTTCCACTGGTTAATTGTTTTCACTGTTAGATTTTTTTCCCCTTAATTGCAGGTTGCTTCTCTTCTTGGTTAGTTTACATTCATTGTTTCTCATCCTGCCTTCTGGTATACTTGGAAAATAACTTGACTTTCTCTTCTTTGTGGCAATCTTTCAAATACTGGAATACTGTTCTGCCTAGCCTTTCTTTTCTCTAGACTATTCAAACCCAAATCTTGCAACTGTTCTTCATATATTTTATCTCCAGGCCTTTAATCACATTCGTTCTCCTTCTTTGCACTTTTTCCAAATTCTCAATTGTAGGTGTTGAAGAATCTGAACTATTTTATTTTTAAAATAAATTTCCAATTCTGATGAACAGTGAAGAGATGAATAATAGCCACCTAAATTTATGTACAATATCTTCTATAATGTTAGGGAGAGAAAAGTGATAGAGTAATGCTATATGATTCTAAAGTAGCAATTCTGGCCCTTCCCCCATTTTAATGATTTCCTTTAAATTAACAACTTTGGAATTTTCAAGCTCCAATGCATAAAATAGTAAATAAACATTTCAATATAAATTATGCATACACACAAACACACACCCCTATATAATATATATTCGTTATATTCACTATACTCTGTCTCTGTTTTTCTCTCTGTATGTCTCTCTCTCTCTGTCTTCATCCTTCCTTCCCTCTCTCCCCCTTCTCTATATAGACAAACACACACACACACACACACACACACACACATATTATATACTATATAGATACAAATATATCCCTCAAAGGTACGGACCATAATATAGATAGCTTTAACCACGAGCTTAATCATGAGTCTAGATCACTGTTTCTTAATCTCAGCAATTTTAAGAAGGATAGATTTCAACATGCTGGCTGAAGAATTCCTGGATCTGAAAGTCTATACATTTTAAAGTTGCTGAGACTGAGAAATGTTGATTTAGACTGTTGTATATAGCTGAAGAGAAAGAAGCATATTTGATGTCAGCATAGCTTTCAGAGTAAGACAAGAAAGTCAAGATAGTAGCTGGAATGGCATGATCAAAGCCCCATACCTTTTTATATGCATCATTATACCATTTAAAAAGAAGAGGCAATGGGATTAGAGAACCATCCTGACTTTTCTAACCTGTCTTTGAAGATGTCTGAAACATTGGTTTAAACACATAACCTATACATATATTTCATGATGCAACATTTGCCAGGAAGAATTTAGGATTTAAAAATACTTTAATACATGTTCCATTTTTTATATATACATTTGCCAAGCCTGAATAGTAATGATAAAAAGAAGAATAAAATATTTAGGAAGATCACTGAGCTATCTACTTTATTGCAAAGCACACGGAGTGGTAAAAAATTTTTGGATTTTATCTTACCTACCTCCTACTTTAAATACAAAGTAATTTTTCTGTTCTTAACAAGATGAATATCAGATTTCAGAACTAAGATTTTATTTAAAAAATGTAACGGAAGCAGCAAACAGCTGATGAATATAGAAAAAGCCTTTTTATTAACATAACTAATGCTTTTATAGATAAACAGTTAAAATAGTTTCCTATTCTTACTATTTGCGTGGTAACATTGTAAAATCTCTCTTCATTTCTTTGAGTAATAGATAAAAGATACACAGGAAATGATGGAGTAACATTTCCTTCTTTAAAATAGGCTTATTTTTTTATTTAAAAAAACCAGCTCTAGGAATTTAATTTATACAACCCAACTAGATTATGTGGAAAAATAGGCAGGGTGGATCATCTGTATTGATGTCTGGCATGCACTGAAGCAGCTATTACTTAAAGTACATGACCAATTCACAGCATGATCACAAATCATATGGTGTTCAAAGCAGCCAAACCATTCCCAATGCTTTGAGCTCAGCAATGAAAGATGCACAGAACCTTTACATCTGCTCAGTATTTCTCATTGTTGCTATTCCAATGAGCTGGGGGATGGGGGGGATGAATTTTTCAGAAATTTTCTTGTTCTTCAAGAAGCACTTTACAAATAAAATCATTTAAATTACCTATAAGCTTGATTCCAGTTTTCAGTCTGAGATGTGAAAAATATCAACTGTTCGTCATATTTCATTGAATACTTTTATTTTTTTATTTTTGCTGGCCTTGAGAAAGTAATGATGTTTTTAACAAGGAAAGATCATTGCCCTTAGATCTCCAGTTAAGTCACATGAGTTTAGGAAAATAATAATAATTGATCATTTTCTTAAAGAAGTTCTCTGTGTTTATGTTTTTAATGTATTTTGAGATGTCTTTGATTTGAATAAGTGCTACTCATTCTTGCTTTGGGCAAGGTATACAAATGAATGGTTTAGTTTCAGGATTAAAATAAACATTATCCAGAGACACTTATCTAGCTTTCACGTTTGGAGATGTTGTGGCATAGGTGCTCTGGGAAAGTTAACAGTTGGCCCAGTTGGTTTATCAGTTTTCTGAGTAGTTTCAAATATGTGTTGAATAACAGGAGCAAAGTTCTGGGGCATTGTTGTATACTTTTAATTGTTGTTACAGTTTTTGTATCATTTTGCTTTATTTTTAATTGTTTGTGAGTCAGCTCACTGCACACACACACACACACACACAGACACACACACACAAACTGTATTTTTCAGAATATAAGACGCACCAAGATTTTGAAGAGGCAAATTTTAAAAAAAGTTTTTGCACTCTCCAGATCTCCCCAAAACACTCCATTTTTCACAAAACGGGGTCCTATTTTTTCAAAAAAATGGCATGCATAGCTTTTAGGAGGCTTATAAGTGCTCCTGGTGGCTGGGGGGCAAAATTTAGCAAAATACAGCCCGTTTTTCACTCATTTCTGCCCTCCCCAGCCCCCAGGAGCTCTCTGAAAACTTCCTAGAGGCTGTGCATGGTCATTTTGTGAAGGGGCAGGGTTTCTGGAGACAAATAAATGATGTATTCAGTGTATAAGATGTACCCACATTTTCATCCTTTTTTTTTGAGGGAAAAAGGTGCATCTTATACTCCAAAAAATATGGTGTGTGTTTGTGTGTGTGTGTAAAACTCTACATAGACTGGTATTATAAATCAATCAATCAATCAATCAATCAATCATTAGGCTGAGTCTGTTTACTTTGGGAGTTAGGACTGTTAGGTTACTAGGTTTACTGCTTGTTTTCTTGTCCATGGCTGTGAATTCTTCAGAATTTTTCCTTCTCTGTGTCAAGTTAATGGCTAGTTACAACATCATTAATAATTGCTATTATACCTTTCATGTTATATCTCTCATTTACAATTATTAATGTAGTCGATCTTGAAATATTGCTGATTGTTACTTATAAATATCTGGATGGAAAGGAAGGAACATCAAAAAAAAATGGAAGGAATATTATTGGGTAAATTTTCAGCCTGAGGTGGTGTTTTCCCCGGACTCTGAATTGTAAATTCTTTATGAATTTACAAATTCATTTATTTAGTAATTACTTCCAGAGTCAACTAGTGCAGTGCTTTCTTTATGGGAAACTGCAACTGTTCAAGGTAGCATTGAAAATTATACCTTTAGGTTTTGCAGCAATCAGATTGCTGAATGAAGCCAGATATTTTGAATATATTAGACTTACTTGACTAAATTAACTTAATTAAGTTTTGTGCTTCTTTATAGATATTGCTTTTAATGTCTTAAAACTCCAAAGAGCTTGATCTTGTGGTGGCTTAAGAATTGTGTGTTCCATTGCAGTTCTTAATAGGAACTAATGCAAGAGAAGGCAATTGGGGTAAATCCTAACTTTTCCCATAATAAGTGATCAAAGGCAAGAAAGGCTCTGGATCCCATGTACAATTCTGTATGACAACTTTTTTTCATTTGTTTGAGCCACAGCACTGATGAAAAACAAGCTGATAGTCCTGAGATTGAAGTGAAGAACCTGACAGAGTATCCAAAACTATACCTCCTTTTAACCTGGAATTTTCTTTCTCTCATACGTGGAAGAAACCAGTGGGTCTTACAGAATTAAAGAAACAATTTCCGTGTTTACTGTGAAGTGTGAAACAATGCAGAGGAAATTCTATTGTGTTATCAGAATTGGCCCTAATTTGACTAATCTTGCAAATTATCCCTACTGCATATATGCTATCTAAATCTTCCTGCTTTTAGATACACTTCATATTAAGGCAACCGAGTATGAAAATGATACTGAATGCTTAGAGGTAATATCCATATGGGGCTCATTTGACACAAAATCTCTTCAGTTATTCCTTTTGTTTCATCGAACATATCTTTGGAGACCTTGCCTGTAATTTGATATGGTCTTAATTAATATTCTACAATCTGTAGTCTATATGTTGTCTAGCTTTTGAAAAAGGGCATAGTTTGTTGAAAATAATGATGGTATCAATTAGTGCAATACAGTTTGCTGAATATTTGAATGCAGTTTTAGCTGGGATGACATCAAACACTTAGCTTCTGTTGAAATATAAGCATGAAAATAACCAATGTAATTTATGTTAAGTAGCAGTTGGAGGTAAATATTCATATTGAAGGTGGTCTTGGGTTTTTTCTCTCCATTTACCTTGAAGCCAAATACCACAGTCTAGAAACCACCAACCAGCACAGGCTCACAGTAACAAGATATTAATAGACCATGGAAAAAATAACATAACCTTATATTATGCTGCTAACTGCACCTACTCAGTAAGATTTTAAAGTCTGAAGTGATTGAAATACAAGAAAGAGCAATGGAATATAGATTATTTAGAAATCTGTATTCCAATTAAATAAGTCCCATTAAATAGGTTTTTAATTTCATGCAAAAATACTCAACTGTCTAGTCTCTGCTATATAGAATATTAGAGCACTTTTATCAGTTCTAGAGACAATGCAGAATGAAAAACAAGATTATACTTAAGAATGAACTTCTCTAAAATATTTGCATTTTTCCATATATCTATTTCTTATGTAAAGTGTCCAGGTTTTGTATCATCCCTCTAATAATATGGGCCTGCATAAGTGAGTTCTAAGTTAAGACAGGTGTGTTTTCATTTCATGGTACAGAGCATTTGCAGTTTATGCTAGATTGTCTAAGACGTGACTCACATGTGTACAAGCATGTAGGTAGTGTCAGCAGTAGGTGAGTAAAACCATTATAGATTTCCTTTAAGCATGACATGATCATATGGAGACTTCATGAATGTGGAACTGGAACAAAAAGTAAATATTGCACTAATTGCATTTCCATACCTTGATTTTTAAATGTGTTTATTGAATTTCTATTCATCTACCGAGGCATGGCAATTTGAACTTATGATCATGGTTCTTGCATTATAACAAGCATAAATTATTATAAAATTAAAATTACATAGCAGGCAAACATTCCTACCAAAATGTATAATCTCTTCTCTTCCTTCTGTGCAAGACAGGCATTATATTAACTTTATAGTAATTTATGCTAATAAAAAAAACCAACACCAGACGTTTTAGGAGAAAAAAATAGTTATCAGTGTCCTCTAATCCAGGAAGGGAACATTCAAAAGAGATCTATAAAATCTTTTGCCCTATAATTGTTTAAACATTCTATAACTAAATAAAATATTTACTAGTTAAATACATTTTTCAAAGAGCTCAACAGAATAGAAATAAAGAAGTGTTACAGATTCTAGCCCTGCACTTGAAGACAAAGTCAGAAAGGCCCATTAAGCCAGTGATTTACTAGGATAAGATGGTAAATGCATAGCTTTGTTCTCCTGGGCAAACCACGAGTCCCAGTCAAAGTTCAAAGATGCTGTTCTGGGTCAGAGCAGCCACCTCTTTTCTTTCTAAGAATTACAAGCAGTTTTTTATTCAAGGTAGCCCCACAGCTGTATTAAGCTGAATTGCAGCCATAGCCTGTAAGCTTATGAAACTCTTTATGCGTGTGTGTGTCTGTTTATGTTTCAGATGCAAAAAGAAAAAGAAAAAAAGAAAATCCGAACCAGATTGGGCACTTGGGAAAATACTGTGCTAATTTCCTCTAGAGTGATTCATGCTGGTTGTCCAAATGGAGTGAGGTCTTGTTGAAAGGATTTAAAAGTAAGCAACCATCTCAAAAAGGGAAGCCAAACCGGTAGTAAGAGTCTCTTTTTGGAATACTTAGCAATGTGGTCCAAAATCATGGTTTCCTCCATTTTAGACAACCATCCCTCTAAAGGAAAGAATACCACTCCCTATTTGAAATTGCCATGATTTGGCCTTCTTTGATTCTTTTTTAAAGGTGATAAACCACATGAGGTTTTTTTTTTGGACAAAACTGCCTCACATCCCCATAGAAATTTGGCTTCTCCAAACCTCCACCTCTCCATATTCAAGTATTTCATTTTGTCCTCTATCCAAAACTTGGAGGTTTGGGTTTATCCATTTTTCCAGACAGTTATCATTGGCTAGTGCATCAAAAATCTTTCCTTGAGTGAATTCGAGCCACAGAACAAATACACCACCTATCAAACCAAAGGCGCCCTCATTTCAATGCAACTCATCAGGCAGCCAAATACTCTCATACTGTTATGCTTAGTAAAAGCAATAAATCTTGGATCCTGCTTGCTACCTTCAATACATAAACTCAGATATTTCAGTGATTTCAACAAAGCCATCAGTTATTAGAAGAATGTATTTAGGTGTATATCCTAAAAATCAACTTCTTTTACCATTTTATTGTTTTCTTTTAAGCCTTCCGGGATTATATTTCATGCTATTTATCTCATCTAGTCTACACTTTATTCTTAAATCTATAAAATTCAATTGTTTTGTTTTCTGGGTCTGCATGTGTGCTCTTGGTTATATATATTGAAACCCCATGGAAACAGAAGAACTTAAGTATATGTATCAGACTGTAGAATTTTATTATTGCAGAGCTTATTTATTATTAGGTGGGTGGCTTAAGAGCCAAGTTATATGCAGGCCTGGAGAAGGGTATTCACTGGGGTACATAAGGGCTCTGCCTTGACCCGAATGTTACTCAGTATTTTTATAAATGGCTTACAGAAATGATAGAAGAGTATCTTATCAGATTGGAGGACTACACAAATATGGAGGGAGATCACTAACACCTTAGCAGACAGGTTCAAGACTTGAGGTTCAAATGGATTTTAGGCTTCAGCATTGGACCAAAATGCAGTTTATTGTTGAGAAATGGGAGATTGTGCCCTTTAGGAAGAAAAACCAGTTGAGTGATTCTTAGCTTGAATCAATAGAGTGCAGTTCTGTCAAAAATGTTTATGCACTCTCAGGTTGTATCAACAGAGATATAGTGTTGAGATCACAGGAAATAATAGTTTGATAGTGGACAGTTGTACAATTGGTCAAAGCACAAGGGGAATATTTGGACTACAATAAAACAAATTGAGAAACCAGAAACAGCATAAAGAAAATTGATGAAAATAATAAAACACTTAAAAGCTAAATCATTTTTTTTTCTTTTAGCGGCCCTGCAATTCTTTGCTTCATGATGGAGTCAGGGCAACTAATTGGAATTGAGCAGTTATTGGCTGGATGCCCTTCCCAATGCCTATGCAGAATTTTCAGCAGACAATTATTCATAAGAAATATCTGCTACTCTCTAAGATTGAACTCTCCTGATTGTGAGGCAAGAACTGTAACTTTTCTTTTTGAGTGAGATCTTTTTCTCGTCACAACATAGGTGGAAAATGTCCATTCCAACCAGAGATTATAAATATGTTGAACTTAAAATTGTTCTTCTAGTCTTTACTTCCAGGGGTGGATGATATATAAGTACAATATTTGGAGAGCCACTAGTTCTTTCTTTAAACCAAAGAATGAGGCAAAACATAATGATCTGATGTCTTTTCCTGCAGTTGATCAACACTATGCTCAATGTCTTCAAGAGACATTGAAGGTTAAAGATCCAATTTGGTCTAGTAGTTAAGGTACACAAATAGGAGCTGAAAAACCTGATTTCTGGTTCTCCTTTAACCATTAAATCTATCTGCTGATTGGATAGGCCAGTCATTCAACCTATCTTATAAGATTGTTATTATTAGGAAAAGCTGGCATGTTTTAGGTTCCATCAAGAACCTTCAGGACATTCCAAGGAATGTTGACTAGGGTTAGCATTCTCCTTTCAGAGGCCAGGTTGACCGGGACTCTGTTGGCCGTTTTGTAAGTCTTGGTTGTGTATCCAGTCCTGGGTTACCAAATGGGCTAAGGGTCCCATTTCTTGGCTGTAGTAACTTCCATAATAATGATGCTACTTGGTATCAAATATATTTACTTTTGTATTATTTTAATGTTTTAATAGTTTTTAAAATTTGTTTTCATGCATTGTGCTGTATGTTGCCCAGAATCATGTGTTGAGAATTGGCAGCAATAGAAATCAAATAAATAAATTTATTTATTTACCTAGATGTATAAGTCTGTAGAAGAGAATCTAGATTATGGATTAGAAAGTAATATGAACAGTACGTATGTTTAACAAAGGATTAAAAACCAAATAAATAATTAAGGTCACCTAAGAGGCACATTTACATGTCTAATTTCTTTATATTGTATTTGTTTTAATAGGGCCCGAATAAAAGACGTTTACGGTTTAGAATCTGTTCCTTTTTCACAGGGAACCTCACATGGCCTTTGACCTTCAGTGACAAATGAGTATTTCCATTTAAAAAAAACAGGTGTGATGGAAAAAGCATTTGTCATTTCCAAAATATTTTGGCACTTCTGCCAATGAACTCTATTAGTGACGTTTTGTGGCACCTAACACAACAGTTCCACCTCTTTGCTTACATTCCATAAAGTTATTGATGCATTATTTTACCACGAAAGTAATTTGATATCCAAATGTCAAACGAAGGCTGCTTTAGGTATTGCTTATCAGCCAAAAGTAGAATCATAGGCCATTTGGTAAAATAGTTTGCCCCTATTTTATGGAAACATCTTAAAAAAAACACTTGTGTGGCAATTTCTCAAAAATTATTGCTGGGAGAGTCCAGGCCTTTCTTATTATCTATACACATTTTCATCAACCTTTCTAAAAACTGGTGAGCCACAAAGAAGGTGGGGAATTGCAAACTTCAAATGAAGTTTCAGTTACAGATCATTTTAAAGTATAGATATTACAGCACAAATAGCTTCCACAGATTTTCAGCATTAGATGTAATATTCATAAATATTGTTCTTATCGAATAGTTGGTGCAATGGATTTACAACACTTTGACTCTATGTGTCAGCAAGAGAGCAAATGTTACATGTACATCACCAATGATTTCTTTGCACACCATTCTTCTGCCTTGTTGGTAGAAGGTTGACTTACAGCCATAACTGAGCCCAAAATTTATATTGCTAAGTGAAGTTGTTAAGTGAATTTTGCTCCACTTTACAATCTTTCTTGACACAATTGTTAAGTGCAGTTGTTAAGTGCAATTGTTAAGTTAGTAACATGGTTGTTAAATGAATCTGACTTCCCCACTGACTTTGCTTTTCAGAAGACCACAAAAGGGGATCACATGACCCCGGGACAGTGCAACTGTCATAAATATGAGTCAGTTGCCAAGCATCTAAATTTTTATTATGTGACCATGGGGATTTTGCAATGGTTGTAAAAGCGTGAAAACAATCATTTCACTTTTCTCATGTCATTGTAACTTTGAACAGTCACTAAACAAACTGTTGTAAGTTGAGGACTACCAGTAGTAGTCCCTAGATAACTGATTACTGATACTATGGCTGATAATTCTGTTCTTATCGAAGAGTATGTTGGGCTAATTACAGATTTATTAAGCTTATCAAATAGTTGGGTTTTTCAACACTTAATTATGGCAAGCTTGGTGAGTCCCTTGACTATTCCATGCTTCTTTGCCCTTTTTAACTTCATTTTTATTTTGAGTAGTCAAGGGACATCTTTCAGAGTGTTTGGGAGTAAATAAGTAATGGAATATTTTGTTTTTTTTTCTGTAAATGAACAGAACTAAAATTAGCCAAAAGCATCCTTCCCCTCCCCCTTGTTAATTCCTTCCTTCCTTCCTTCTTTCTTTCTTTCTCTCTTTCTTTCTTTCTTCCATTCTTTCTTTCTTTTCAGATTGGTTTTGCCAAAGAATTGAAATTTATTTATTTAATTGATATTCCCATATCATTACAAGTAGTTGTCAACTTATGAGCACAATTAAGTACAAAATGTTGTGAGACATTTATCACAAGAGTTTTGCTCCATTTTACAACCTTTCTTGAAATAGTTGTTAAGTGAATCACTGCAGTGTTAAATTAGTAACATGGTTGTTAAGTGAATCTGGCTTTCCCATTGACTTTGCTTGTCAGAAAGTCGCAAAAAGTGAACACAAGACCCTGGGACTATCATAAATATGAGTCAGTTGCCAAGAATCTGAATTTTGATCACATGACCCTGGGATTGTTACAAAGGTCATAAATGTGAAAAATAGTCATAAGTCACTTTGTTCAGTGCTGTTGTAATTTTAAATGGTCACTAAATGAATTGTTGTAAGTCAAGGACCATCTGTATTGATTTACACTTGAACACCTTGCTTTTTAAATTAGATGAAGGGCATGGCACATTAGACAATATACTATACTTAATTTTCTTCCCCAATGTTTCACAAATCCTATAGTTCTGGAGTTTAGAATAATATGGACTTAAAAGACTCATCTAGAGCAATACACCCAGCTTCCAAATTAAGGCATTTCTTGACTGATAGCCCTCTATAATCTCCAGGACATGACCCTGTACCAACTCTTTCTCCATCTACTGACACATTCTCATGAAAGAGAGGCAAGAAGGTTAAATAACAAAAAAAATGTTATATTATACATTGCTATGCACATTTCAATATCATATTACATGTAATGCTCGATTTACAGTTCTTTTTGTAACCATTCAAAGTTACAACGGCACTGAAAAAAATTGAATTATGACCGTTTTTCAGTTATGAACTTTGCAGCAACCCCATAACCGTGTGATCAACATTCAGATGCTTGGCAACTGGTCCATATTTATGACCAATGCTATGTCCCAAGGTCATGTGATTCCCTTTTGTGACTTTCTGACAAGCAAAGTCAATGGAAAAATCAGATTCACTTAACAAAGTGAGAGCAGTTAGAGCAAAACTCGTTTAACAAATGTTTCACTTAACAACGAAAATGTTGGGCTCCGTTGTGGCCAAAAGTTGAGGACTACCCGCATACAAAGGCCATTGCTTGCATTCCAATCTCATGAGGCTTAATCTGTCATTGTAATAAAATTGTTGGATTCTATAGACAACTTTGCCTACTTGCTATTAATAAGTAATTCTGGTAGGTTATTCATAACGTAACATATCACATACCTAAGCAGGATGAAATAATGACAATCATTCAATATGTACTTTATAATATACCTCCAACTGAATGGAGAAATTAAATTTTAAAAGTTAAAAGAAAATTGAATTCCAACAAACTAATACAGAAATTACAAGTATGTCTAACATTCATTTTCTTCAATAGTTTTGCTTGTATTTTTCTAGCAATCTTTTTTTAGCCTTGCTAGAAAAGATTATGCACAATTTGTTTTACTCCATATGTGAGTAAAAGTTCAAAACTTTCAGCTTTTCTTTTCTTCTGTACACCTACGGATATCATGCAAGTTGTTTTAATATTAAACTTTTCAGTAAGGCCTGATTTCCTTCATTAGATGAAAGGCAATGCTCAATAATGGAGTTATGCAAAAGGTTACAGGTTCAGTCCCTATGGAAATCATTATAAAACTTGGAAGAGCTGCAATCAATCAATCAATCAATCGATCGATCAATCAATCAATTAAAAAAGATAGGCACTTTATGCCTGAAGATTATTTCAAAGCAGAATCTCTCTCTCTCTCTCTCTCTCTCTCTCTCTCTCTCTCTCTCTCTCTCTCTCTCTCTCTCTCTCTCTCTCTCTCTGTGTGTGTGTGTGTGTGTGTGTGTGTGTGTATCTGCTCTCTTTATTATTTTGCCCATTAAAGATGATGCTACAAATGAAATAGTATTCCCAAACCACCAAAAAATATTCAAAACTTAGTTCATTATAAGAAAACAGTTATAATAGATCCCCCCCTCTCTCTCCCTCCACCTCTCTTTTTAAAATGTTTTTGTTCCATTTGTGCCACGCTAGCAGGGAAGTCTAAAATAAACCGTGATTCATGTCTTTAATTTCTGCTAACAAAGCTCATTTCTAACCAGAACACATTTTCATATAGCAAACCTCAGAAATGTGACAGTTCATCTTCTTATCCTTATGTTTCCCTTTTAGCTCAGCAAGGCCAAAATGTCCTGTCCTTTCCTTTCCTTGCTGGAAAACAAAAAGAAATCAAAGCCAAATGGCAAAAAATGCAAACTTTGGTTAAACAAACAGTCGGTATTTCAGTGTTTTTTATCCACAGCCTGCAGAGCAACTAAACAAAGCCAAGATATTGTCCATCTCTTTGACAGACAAAGAGCCTCACAGGTCCAGAATGACATGCCTGGGGCTGGCACATGATTGGAGTAATTAAATTAAATAGCAGGAAACATGTTTTCCATATGCCATTGCCTGGCCACACACAAACTGTAACAGTAAAACTTTTATACTAGATTAGACTAGGAAAAGTAAAATCATTTGAAAAATGTAAGACGCTCACAAATGTGACATAATTATTATATGAACAACATAATTTCTTCATAATTTCCCTATCATTGTGTTATGAGTATCAGACATGGATTTGTTATTGGGGTGGAGTCAAATTGTTATGCAATCAACAGAGTTTATCAAAAAGTTTGAATGTTGAGATTATTAACATTTGCTGATTACTATCAATATAAGTATATGGGATTGAAGAGGATGTACATTACTTCTTCAAGACTAGAAGAACTGTGTGGAATCAAAATCGAGGCCTAGATAAACTAGTAGTCTTTTTTCTTGCAGGAACCAGTCAGATAATAAAGGGAAGCAATAAGCAGAAATTTAAGACTACTAATATGCTCTTGTAATTGTTGGAAATTCAGAGATATATTGCATAGAATCTAATCCTCTGTGCTTAGTCCACATATTAAAAAACTAACCTGCTAGATCTACATATGCAAAAATAGTATACAACTCAGTTGGTTTAGGCCTCCCATACAGGGCAGTCCATTGAACTTATATTTTATTATTTAAAATGATCAACAGATACTTTTCATCCAAGTGCAACATCCATTAAATAACCCAAGAATTTTAATGGATAAAGAAAAATAGTTGTCACTGACAGACAGTGGTGGAAAAAAAGGATGGTAGAACAAAAATGAACATTCTGTCCTATGGCAAAGCCCTACCTACCTAATTGTCAAATCTACTTTTGAACAATCCCCAAGTTTTTTATATCACATTTGATCATTTGAGATTTGAGATTTTGAGATTTTATTGTCATTTATAGGCCGCCCTTTTCCCTGAAGGGACTCAGGGTGGCTTACAATTTGTGGGAAAGGAGTGCAAGACAAAACATGAAATAATATGTGAATAAAATAAAACAATAAAACACAACATTCATTCAACATTCGGGTGGGGCGGATGAAAAACTTATCCCCAGGCCTGACGGGATAGCCAGATCTTAAGGGCTGCGCGGAAGGTCTGGACGGTGGTGAGGGTGCGAATCTCTACGGGGAGATCGTTCCAAATGGTCGGAGCTGCTACTGAGAAGGCTCTCCTCCGCGTAGTCGCCAGTCGGCACTGACTGGCGGATGGAACTCGGAGGAGGCCCAATCTGTGCGATCTGATGGGTCATACTATTGAACATGAACATTGTGACAGTAAAGCAATTTACTTTGAAGATGCTATGCTTTTTATGAAAGATTTATTCTAAGTACTCATGTATGTGCTTAGACTCCATGCAAGACAAATCTGTTTTTTCTGTGGCTTATCTTTATCTAAGGACATTGAGAAACTTTGTCAACCTATGAACACAACTGTGCAATCTTGTTTGCTGGTTGTTGGTCATCTCACATTCATCTAAATTTCGCAAGCATTTCATGACCACTTGATGTTAACGATCTCCTGATGTCTCATATAAGAATGCCAAAAGCATTCTTGTTCATGCTGAAATTTCTCTAAATGTGTAGATTTATGTGATTAGAATGATTCTTTAAAGTGTTTATTATTTCTCTTTTAACTGTGGGAAATCCAGGATGTGCTTTCAAATACCATTGGGCAGACTGGTACCTAATCTTTTAGGATTGCCAATCCTTTTTCTTGAATATCAGGATGTAGCATTCTGATGAATTCATTGCTAGAACTAGCCCTTATTTTTAAATAACACATATGCATGTAAATTGGAATAACATATGTACTGTTCATATTACTTTCTAATCCATAATCTAGATTCTCTTCTCAGGTCTACAGACTTATACATCTGGGTATTGTGTGGGAAACAGGTGAGCATTATGCTATTTTTCAGTATCCAAAATAAATAAGTAGTAGTCTTTTTTTAGCTGTGTCTTTTTTCTTCTTTCTAAGATGCCTCCCAGTTTCCAAATTAGAAACAATGTAGATGTAATACAGGAATCACTGTAGATATCCATAAAAAGAATGAAATTCAAGATTTCTAGGAGTGTAGAATTTCAAATGCTATGGGGGAACTTGACAAATCCTCTGACTACAATTAACATGGTAGAGTATGCACAGTATGCACACACTTTCTTCTTTACTGGCTACTTATCTACACAAAAGTGTGTGCTATCACTCCATTACACAAAGACTCAACCGTTATCTTAAGCAGTAGCTTTTCAGAAGGACCATACTATATAAATTCCTGATGTGTAGGTTGGCCCTCAGTCATACAATATATTTATCAGCACTTTTGGGTATTTCCAGTGACACTGCCAACAGCAGGCTGAAATAATTTGTCACTGTTGAATTTGCTTGGCAGTAAAATATTTTTTAAAACCCAATTCGCATGTGTGCTGGTAAATAATATGACTGAACACTTGAGAGTGCCAGATTAGATCACTGGTAAGTTTTGAGGGTGCATCAGCTAAAATTTCTACTTCTAAGGCATTCTTTATCCTTGTTGATCACCGTGGTAAGGCAATGTTTGAAAGAGTAATATAGTGGGAAGAACGTTTTTTGTATAAGTAAAGTTTTAATATAAACATGGATACATTTTGGATAAAAAATTGGCTTGTCTCTCTATAAAATTTACTTGCCCAATAACTCTTTTATTGAATCACTAACAAAGTACTTTCATGTCATTCAGCAATAAATAGGTGCACATAAATGAAAATGCTGGCTATTTTTTTTCTAAAAATAAATATTGTTGGCACTTTTAGCCCAGAAACATGTTTAAGGTCAGCCATTCAATGATGCAGTTCACATGGGATTAAGATTTCTTGGTTTCAGTGATATTTCAAAGGAACCTTGAATTTCGTTGAAATCTTTCAGATGTGTGCCTTAAAACACAATGAAGAATGCTTCACATTTTAAAAAATGAAAGCTCTACAAATTTCTATCCAAGCTTTATATGATTTCTGGAGAATTATGGGTGGTGCTGTTACACCTATGGTTGGTTCCATTTTATATTGCCACTATATAAATGAAATTTGTAATATTGATTGATTTGTTTATTTGATTTGTTTATTTATAGGCCGCCCTTTTCCCTGAGGGGACTCAGGGCGGCTTACAATCAAAAAAGGAAGGGGAGTGTGGGACAATACGAAAAAAGAAATGTGCACAAAGTAAATTAGACAATAAAACTCAACATTCACTCAGCATTCGGGAGGGGCGAAATAAGATTATCCCCAGGCCTGACGGGTTAGCCAGTTCTTGAGGGCTGTGCGGAAGGCCTGGACGGTGGTGAGGGTACGAATCTCCACGGGGAGATTGTTCCATAGTGTCGGAGCCGCAACAGAGAAGGCTCTCCTCCGAGTAGTCGCCAGTCGGCACTGACTGGCGGATGGAATACGGAGGAGGCCAACTCTATGCGATCTGATGGGACGCAGGGAGGTAATTGGCAGAAGGCGGTTTCTCAAATAGCCAGATCCACTACCATGGAGCGCTTTATAGGTGGTGAGTAGGACCTTGAAGTGCACCCGGAGACCAACAGGTAGCCAGTGCACTGTTTTATATTCATATAAAACAGTTGTTTGATACAGAATTGGTGAAATAATAAAATTAATCCTGCTTTGTGGAATGGCACTGTCCCATTACATCTGGAAAGTACTATGTATGCGCCCTGAATGTGTGTCCTTCATTTCCAAGTTTGAGGCCAAAACCTTCTTCTGTTCTCTGAAATGTCCTTTCATTTCCGTTCCTGATATTCAGAATGTTTGCTCCTAGCAGCTACGTGAATGCCAGACAGAGGACAAAGTTGGAATGAGTTGTTTCTGTCCTCTGTAGAACTTTTGGCTATGTATATTCTGAAGATGGCATATGGTTCATATCCTAATCTTGTACTTCCACAGAGTTCTTATTCCATACACGTCTATCCCATATGCTCATTCATATAATCCATGGAATATGTATAGGCATATAGGAAATATTTCCTGAATTTTGTCTAAATAATGAATTCAGCATTATTATTGCTATTTTCCTCTACCTATATTAGTGATTGTTTCGCCACCACTTTGTGCAGATTATATATATTTTTGACACCTAATAGTAGAACCATTAGCTATTAGTTCTACCATTAGAAAAGTTGTTTTGCTGTGTGTGACTGTTTAAACACAACCCCTTCTGCAACAGCTTAAATTAAGTGTGCCTTTTTTCTTGGATCCGGGACAGACATAAAGGGTTGATACCTCATTCTAGAACAAGACATAAAATTTTTCAGGAGAACAGGGATTATGTTTGTATTCCTGGATGAAGGAAGCATCTTTGACCTTCAAGTTCCGGGCAGGCTCTCTCCTAACTATTTTAGTAGTTTTACAACTATATTTATTATAAATGTTGGTGAATCCTAATAATTTGAAGGACTGAAGATAGAGTTGAAACTAGCACATAGAGAATGAAAACAGCATTAAAACAATTCTATATCTTGGTTGCTTCAATGCTGAAGATACTGGTTTATTTTTTTTTAAAGGCAATTAGTTTTCACACTGCTCTATTTCATCTACTGAGATTTAATGGTTGAAGGTGGGGTTGAACCTATAAGATTCAGCATTAAAAACTCTAGTTGCTTTCTTGCAATTTCTGAATGCATGCCACTTTGCTTGGATCCAGGTTCTATGGAATAAAACATCTGCCTCTGATGTGACAATAGGAGCACAAGGATGATACAAAAAAAATCAATAACAGCAAATTTCATTATAGGAAATAGAAATTTATTTTATTCTCTAAAGAACTATGTTGGTTAAAAGATAGGGAGAATGGAGTACTGACATGAAAGATTTGCTAACCTTGATTTTCCTTGCATATTGGAAGCAAACAATCTGGTTGTAACTGTAATGAAGAATTAATTAAGATGATAATATTTATCTGAAGTATTAACATAAAATTTTTGAACACAAAAAGTTGGTTCCTGAGAAAAAAAGAGAATTTTATTTTACATTTAAAGTACCTCGGAGTGCCAGTGAAGATAAAACAGGGAATGAGTATTTATAATTGTATCATGAAATTTTGAACAGGAATGTGAAATCTAGTTACAGAAACATAAGTTTTTTTTCATTCAGCATAGTTGGATTTCAATAACAAAATTGAGGGAATTGACTGAAATTTAGTAACATGACTGAAATTTAGTCACATAATTAAGACTCCATCAGTGAGTTGAATGCAACTATGATTTCAGCCAAAGGCCAAAATGAAGATAAACAAAAATAACAACAAGCAAAAGAATTGCATTTGATTTTATTCAATGCAACAAACAAGCAGAAATGATTTAAAGTCCTTAACATACCTTTCCTGAAGCACTAAGAATTATAGCAGCAATTGTAGTAGCAGCTAGAACTTTCATGCTAGCTTACAGAAATAGCTATTTCATTTCATTGTTAACAACTATAGTTTATCAAATAGTTTTTTTCTCAATCTTGTTCACATCTAGCCTTTGATGACTGGGAGTTATGGTAATGAAGACCAACATATATGAAAAACAGAAGAGGACTGCCATAGTTGCAGATTGAAATTGTTAAATATACAAAATCCAAACTGCTATAAATTTAGTTTAATATATTTTCACAATATGCATGGTTTAATAATGTCTTGAAATGTAGAATGAAACACTTTTTAAAATTATTGACTTTAAGGATGTGACACTGCAATCTGTTCCCTTAATATTCCAAGCCTCAATTTTATTCACAGTTGAAATGCTGAAAATTATTTCTAATTGTTGTCATCCTTTGTATGCATGGTACACCAGGGGTGTGTGTGAGTGCGTGTGCGCGCGTGTGCGTACAGAGTATACAGGTAGGAGAAAAAAAACAAACCAAACCCAGAATGTTTGTTTGAATTTTAAGAATATGCATAGCTAATGAAAATATTAAAATTTTAGGATTCCTTAAATATATATATTGTTTAAATGCAACAGTTTGCTGAAAACATATTGTGTAATCACTAAATTTTATAACTATTATTTTTCATAGAGCAAGTGATCAGGCTTGCTCTATGAATAAAAAACAAGGTGCACGGTACTTGAAAGGGACAGATTCACGAAATGCATTGGTCTAAGTGAAACACTCTTTCTTGAGTTATTAGAGTAACCATGTCCTCTAGAACAGTGTTTCTCAAATTTGGAAATGCTAAAATATGTACGGACCCCACCTCCCAGAATTCTCCATATAGCATGCTAGCTATGAATTCTCAAAGCTGAAATCTACACATCTTAAAGCTGCCAAGAAACACTGCTCTAGAATATTGGATGTACCTTATTTGAAGGCAGCTCATACAGGTAGTGCTCAACTTATAACCATTCATTTAGCAACTGTTCAAAGTTATAGTGGCCTTTAAAAAGTGACACATGGCCAATCTTTGCACTTATGATTTTTGCAACATCCCGAAGATCACATAATCAAAATCTGGATGCTTGGCATCTGGCATGTATTTATGGCAGTTACAGCATCTCAGGTCATATGATTACCATTTGTGACTTTCCCAGATAGATCCAACAAGCAAAGTCAATTGGGGAAGCCCAATTTGTTTAATGACTGGATGATGCACTTAACAACTGCAATGATTCATTTAATAACTATGACAAAAAATCATTTAATAACTATGACAAAACATTAGACATGATTCATTTAACTACCTTACTTTGCAATGGAAATTCTGATTCCAATTTTGATAGATAATGACTGCATGTATTGTATCTGCACGTATATATACATTAACTATTTCATTCCATTAGCAGTCCAGTGAAAGTGTTGACTATATATGTGCACAAATGAACACATATTAGGAAAAGCTTTTGAAGAAACTGCTAGTAGCCACTTTAACTCTTAGGAGAAACATAAGTTGTTTTTCTTTTGAATTCTAATATTTTATGGAATGAAATGTCATTCATACATAAATATTTAATAATTAACAGGACGTGGAACAACAAATTACAAAAAGTGACTTTAGATTGATACGGGTGTTAAATGCTTTGTGTCTGAGGTTTGGACCTCAAAATGGATTGTTCCAACCATTTGTTGATGTAAAAATGCCCCTAATTCAAGATCAAGAAATCTATTTTGTATCTGAAGCAAAACTGTTTCAAATTTGAAACACTTCTGCAATGGTTCAAACTTCCATATTGCAACACAAATAATTCAAAATGTTTTGTACCTCCCTATCTGTTAATAATACAAATGGATATGATAGTGTGAATGTTGTATCCAAAATGGTTTTTCCAAAGGAAAAAATTAAGGTATAAAGTTTGAACTAGAAAATTAGTTTTAATTTTTTATAATGTGTATACACTTATCACAACAAGATTTCTTTAATATTTTTACTAACATTTTAAATGATTTATTTAAAATCTTTTTCATTAGGAATGGCACACAAAGAGAGTTTCCAGAAGGATAGCTGTATTAAATTTTCTGAAGGAAAAACATGAGAAAACTTGTGGCACTTTAGAGGCTACTATAGTCATTACTGCCTAAGCTTCATTCATTTATTTCAGCAGATGAGAGGGGACTGCTGACCATGAGTTAATAGGTTTTCCCTGTAGCATATTCAGCTTTTTATAAAAACAAACAAACAAATCTATACAGTCCTGCCCAACTTGATATCTGAGTGCTTCTCCTTAGGAAGAGGACAGTCAGATTTTGTTTAATAGTTGACATCAGTCCAGAAAACATATAATCCCACAAATGTTGTTCTAGGAATTACTTGAAGAAGTTGAGCTTATCATGTGAAAATATGCAAAGGAATATGTTTTCTTGTAGTGTAATTATCTGGGTAAATAAGACATGGCCATGACTAACTATTCCTATTGATTTGAATGAATTTGAAATATTACCAATTTGTCCTATACTGGAGGTATTAGTTGTTAATGTGTGATTTTTAAAAAATAAACTTAAAATGGTCACCTTGTATTTCTTGACTGTAAATTCCTCAGGATTACTATCAATTCTATAATATTTCATGAGCAAATAAATTTCTTCCATGCTAATTTTTAAAACATTTGGAGTCAAATCATATCCATGGTTAAAAACTTTGAATAACCAGAATCAAAATTTGGGAAAACTGGTATTTATTTATACTACATTTTTCAAGATGATGAAATGGTTGATGCACAAATTAAGACAAATATGATGAGGATAAAATGAACATGCACAGATAATTTTTCCATATTTTTTACAATGTGTGATGGTTAATGTGGAATCACATAACAAACCAAAAATAGACTTTGTGTAATTTAAACTGTGGAATAAAATCATGGTTCTGAATCCATTGTTTGAATAGTAATAAGCAAACGTATTGCCAATATCAAATAAAAAGAACTAGCTTTAAGAATTAATCAAATTTACACAAAGTCAAGTAGGTGAAAGGAAATCATTTGAGAAAAAAAATCTTTATTTGTGAAAGAAATATATAAATTTGTATTAGGCAAAATAGGAAACATACAAACAAAATATTTTACAACATGAACAAGAAATCACCAAAAGTGTAAATTATAATAAGTACAATAGATTTTAAATGTGGTAATAAAAAATAAAATTTCTTAAACCCAGTTTTCTTTTTTCATTGGTTTTAGCTAATTTTTGGAAAAATTTAATAACATAGAAATCAGTTGGCTAAAATAGGGTATGTTTTCTCAACTGCATTATAAAAATACCTTTCTTTCTTTCTAGTTATATGTACTTTTGAAACATTTTATAGAAAACCTATGTTCAGGTTCTTATCCAAACAAAATATAATTCAAAAATGCAGTTTTTCTGCCTCTGTGTGCTAAAAGACTGTAAGAAAGAAACAAAAATGTGTAGGATCAGAACATACTTTATATGTCTTCTTTATATTAACATATAACATTATACATATTATATGCCTACTTGAGGAGTTTTGTTCAAGAAAGAATAGCTTCCAAAGATGTATTATATTCTAAAATTTCTTAATAGTCTGTCTGTACATAATATTAAGAGAAATACTGTAGCTGGTCTCTACTGGGGGGAAAAATGTGCCCAAAGTTCAACAATGAATTAAAAGCTTCTATCCCATCTTCCTCCTCCTGTAGCACATATTTAAGAAGTTGAATGGTGGAGTTGAATGGTGAAGGACTTCCTGAATGATGGAGTTCTCCATTTTAGATTTAATAAATGAAAACATTTGTGGGACAGATATTGAGAAGTGGGGGGAATAGCACCAAATAAACAATCTAAAGTCTAAAGAAAATAATAAACCAATATATGTCACTGGAAAAGGCAACAGTTGTGGTATAGGTATATAGTCTAGAATTTAGAACTGTTTCACAGATTACCATTTTCTTATCCTGGTATTTCCTCTGTGAAAGAAACTCATGTATACCATAGACGTTCTGCCTTTTTTACTGTGATACATATAATGAATTAGGTAAATATCTACATTTGTGACAAGAAATAACATGGATACATATAAACCTTATGCTATGAATTTTGTCCACTGTAAGAAAATAATCAATTATAAACACATTGTATTTGCCTGTCTATCTTATGGGTATAGGTATATACATTTATATACGCGCACTCACATGAAAAATGTTAGTCTGTACACATTGCAAACTTTTATAATGTTTTCTTTAAAAAAAATAAGGTTAAAATGTAAATACTACAAGCTTATATTAGAAGAATATTCTTCATTTGGCAAAATACTCTTGTGAAAAAGTATACTGAATCTTAAAATACCTTAAAATACAAACAATATAACAAAAAATTCAAAATTCATTCCAGGTCAATCCTGAACTATGCATAAAGGGATGTTAATACAATGACTCTTTAGCTAAACAGAAGTAAACTACAACAGAGTAAACTTATCAAAAGGAAATAGAAAAGGAAATGTTTCGCTGGAAAACTTCCTTAACAATTTCCCTATTCACCGTGCTATTTTCTCTTAACATAAATCAACTTACAGAGTGCCCTTTTTTATTCTCAAAACAGAGAATAAAACATTAGACTCTGCTTCTCTTTGCTCTGTTCTTACATTCCAAGTGCATGAATTACTTGGACTTCCTGTTTCCACAAGGCACTTCTGTCTACCTCCACACCATTATTATTCTCCAGGAAAAAAGAAGTGACTGACATAGCTCTGAGTTAAGTCAGAAACTGTTTGTACTGCATATCAAATTATCTCAATGATATAAGCATTTGGATAAATAGGAATCTGAATAATCACAGAAGCACCTATGCTTTGCAGAATGTCCCCGGTTTCTTTCAGGGACTGATGTTCTGTGTAATGAATGGTTGTTGCCTTTTAAACAAAGAACAAGGTGGATGCCAAACATACTGACACTGTTATTAGCATGTAAACTTTTCTGCTACAGTGTGTGCTGTGCTGTCATTTGAGAACAGGTCAACTAACAAGAAAAGATCTAATAACTTAAAAGTTAGGTTCCTTGCTACAAATATCTTCAAATGGAATAGAGAAAAAAATACGTTTTAAAAAAAAATCACATAAACTTAATGAAAATGGAGAGGAAGAAAATTCATTTTAAAAAATACATTCAGTTTTTTGTATTAGTTTTCTACATTGGTTCCCTCATATTATATACAAAGCTCAGATCACTGGTATTTGGACCAGTATCTGTGTAACAAAGGAAAGATTTCTCTCCCTTTAACAGTATGTAGGGCTACTAGTGTGCATATACAAAATGAATAAATTGTACATTAGGCAATATCAAAAAAGGCTTAGAGAAAGGCAAGAATGAATATAAAAAGCACAAATCTCAGGTTTGGTCAGTAGTTGATCTCCACAGAAAATTTATACAACAATGAGTTTCTTTCTGCTAGATCTAATAAGGCAGAATCCACTGTAATTAATATGACTTCTACTAATTACTAAAAGGTGTATATACAACAGCAAGAATTCTTTAATTAACAAGCACCTTTTCACTATACTTAAAGTATGGGCACATATATGTTCTTTATTATGCTGATGTTAAATTGCATAACTCTTTGGGATTCTGAGGATGGAAAAAACAATAAACATTCTCTTTATCAGGAATTTTAAAATGTTAACAATGATGTTAACATTTAAAATGTTAACATCATTGTACTCAAACAATCACTTTAATGATACAATCTGGAGCTAAATCTGTGCCTGTTACCTGTTGCATAAAAGTAGACCGCTCCCCAGATTCCATTTGCTGATTTTGAATACCATCATCACTGTCCTTTGGTTCCTCTTTCACCTTCACAGCTCCAAAAGGTTTTCCCAAGTTCTGCAAAGAAATGCCACTGCTGTCATCCCTAATGCTGACACCAACAGAGGCAGCTCCTTCTTCCTGCATCAAATGCTCTCCTTGAAGTTCTTCTTCAGCTTCTTCCAAACTGCCAGGTTGTTTTAATTGTTCTATGGACTTAGAAAGCATCTGAAATAGAGAACAGGAATTGGATGAAAGAAGTAAACAGAGAAATATAAAGATAAAAAGCTACTTGGCTCAATTTTTTACAATGGGATTAGATGAGCAATTTGTAGTACAATAATTTCATAAGAATAAACCACTTTAGATCTTTCAAATGTAAAGTACTTAATGTGCAGTGGACAATAAAACTGAAACATAGCAAAATACACATTTTGTAAAATAATGTATATGCAAGAAATCCATTACAATATATACACAATTATATCCATACGCTTGTTAAGCCAAGTTCATAAATATCAAGTAGTCATATCATATAATATCATAGAAAACATATTAATGTTTTTACTTTTAAATATAGCATTTTCTGTAATACGTGGTGTTCCATCCCAAGTAAGAAATGCATTAGCTATAAGATCATTAAATTATGAGCTTAAAATTGAATAATCACATAACTGATCAGACTTTGAAGATTTCAGGATGGCTGATGGAAGTGTATGGCACAGGGCGAGCAAAAATGCTTTTCCGATAGTTTGCCATCTCTGGCTGAGATAACTGGCAGGAGTAACAACATATCTATTAAGAGTCTGGAGCCAGAAACAAGAGCTTTCCCTAAGTACACTTGCTTCTTGCTGTCCTCTACCCTTTGCACAAGGCTTGTTTTGCTTGGCTGTAGTCCAGCTATGATTTAGGGTAAAATAGGCTTAGCAGTTTGGTTTCAAATTCTAAATATTAATTTTATTTTAAATGTACTATATTTATTGGATGGTTTATAATAAATATAGTAGCTTTAAAATACAATTTAGAGTTTTTCGGTCTTCTGTCTTTACAGACAACTGCGTAGAGACAACATTGGGGAATAATGGAAAAGGATTAATTAGTGTGTGTTTGATTAACATCATGTTAGATAAATTTCAACATCTTTTGTAACAACTCTGAAGGAGAAAACAGATAATTATTTTTCTATTTATATTTGGCTAACTTCATACTAGTTAACAATGTCTATATAAACTTTATCTTAAAGGTATCAGAACACTCGCATAGTTTTCAGATTGCATCACAGTCATTTCTTAAATGATAGCAAACTGACATTGGCTTTCCTTTATTCCTTTAGTTATTATAAGTGAACTCTTTGCAAAGTTGACAGTCTTGGGCTGTTGGTATTTATGTTTACTAGTTGCGATTATATAAGATTGAATAAATGAAGAAAATTAAAAGATCAGTAATAATTTCAATCGCGATCCCAGATTTGCTTCTGAAAACAATACCACATTTGGATAAGAGCAAGGAATAGCAGCATATTGATCTCGTCTAGTGTGATGATAAAACTCAAGATAGAAGCTGTACAAGGAAACACACATTCTCCAATTGCTTCCAAAACTACTGCAATGTATCAGGTATGTAAAGGAACTAGCTGCTTATCTTCAGAATGGACAAGATATTCAGACATTTGAAACATCTGTTGCTGAGCCACCAGAAATGGTTGCTGCTGACTGGTCAGTCAAAAAATACAAGCTAAAACATCTGTGTGACAGATAATCATCTACAGCTACATGAGTCACTGATGCTGGACCATCTGTAAAACATTCCATATGCCAGTTGCTCGGCATCAGGTGGGTTACCCTTAAAGAGAATCCAAGAGAGAATGAGATCCAGATTACAGCACAGTTAGGAAACATATTTATTTCCTCACTGTACTCCTTCTGCATGCTTTCAAGTTCAAAGCGGATTTTTTTTCTTCTGTGATGCATTATAGTGCTATTCTTGCAGACCTGATAAGGCAGATGTTGCAACCCTCATGTGACATCTGGCATAGTTCACATAAAGAGCACATTTACAGCAACTTTAGCACTGATACATGAAATAAATTCCAAGCTTTTTTTTGTAAACCTACATAATAGATTTATATATGCAAGTGAATTTTCAGAACATGTGCACATATAATACACATACAGAGAAAGTAGGCACCGATGTCTGTTTCATCAACCCAACAGTAATATTTCCACAAGAACTGAAGAAAGTTAGATCATTTGTCTGCTGAAATATCCTTAATTTAAAAAAAAAATAACTTTTCATCTTCACCAAATATAACTGACTACTTCCTTTCCATGCAATTGTCACAAGATGTCTCAGGCTCCCAGTCAGAGATCCAGGGGGGAGAAACCCATATGGCTGTGGTAGGAAAGCAATTGGAGATCAACCTAATTTTGTAGAAGTGGGAAGGAATCAAGGATGCATTTATTTATTTCCTAGCAGCTGTAAAGGATGGAGAAACTGACAACTGAAAACAAGCACAAAGAAAAAGCTGGAAAAACCTTTCAAAATCAATAGTGCATTGTATTTGACCAAAGAGGCCAACCAGGCCATTAGACAGTCTCTAGGAAAGAATAAAATCCTATATTCATAAGATAGAACAGTGTTTCTTAATTCTGGAAACTCCAACAAGATGTGTGGAATTCTCAACAAGCTTGGAAGTCCACATGTCTTCAAGTTGCCTGATATGACCAATAGTAGGACATGGCAGGTGACAAGATAAATCAGGTTATTGGCCTCAGCTCCTATTGAATAATACCCCAAAGGCTATCTGATTATATAATTTTAAAGATATGTTTGACAATTGAGAATAAAGCATAGAAATTTTAGCAAGTATGTAGTGGGCTCCAGATCCCGTTTCAACCAATACGGTTGGAACGGGCCCGGTGTCACGCACATGGATGCACACGACACACACACACACACACACATGCGCAGCGCACACATGCATCATACCTGCCTGCAACACCTCTGCAAGACTCCGCGATGCTCCAGCTGCTCAGCGGAGCATCGCTTAGGCACTTTACGCGCCAAAGGCTTAAAGGACAGGTAAGGAGTTCAGGTGGGCAGATGGGCCATCCGGAACACCGTACTGGAAAGGTACCCGGTGCTTCGGGCAGGGTCTGGTATGCCCATACCGGAATGTACCGCCTGCAACCCACCACTGTTCTAGATACTCAGAAGGAAGAAAAAAATCATGAACTTCCAAAAGATTTTAGCAATCCTCATTATCATTTGAAGCAGGATTGGCAATGTAAAGTATATACTTGTCTTCATACACATTATCTTAAATATACAGATGCAGGCTATACAAGGCTTATTATTTAAATGTTACTCAATATACAGAACAGCTACAAACAACATACAAAGATTTTTCTTAATAGATACCCAAGGGAAAAAAATAGTCCTAATCATTATAAAAGACCAACTGTTAAGCTACTTTTTATTGTTTGTTTAATATTTGTATTGTGTGTACTCGTATATATGTAGCTAAACAGAGATAGACACTATCTTAACATTAAAGTGAGAACATTCAAAATGGTATCAGCAGACAATAAAGATCTTCATATGCTTCAAAAATGATTTGGAATAAGGAGGTTGCACCTTCTGCAAACACACTTGTAACACCATTTATTAAAGATGCCCAGCTTTTTCCAGGCTTCCATGTGTTACAGTATGCAAAGTATGCAAAGTTGAATCTTTGTTAAACTGAAATTGTCAGGCAACATCAATAAATAATGAAAAAGTGCCGTGCTCATTATTATGTAGAGCCTGAATCACTCTTTTTCAATCATTTCTGAAGCATTCACATTCCTGGTAATATCTATACTTTACTATTTTATAAAATCACTCAAATACTTTTAGATAATTTATCATTTATAATCTTCCACACTTCTATAATAATTTAAAATTGTATGAAATTTATTTATATTATCTGTTCTGAATATTTTTTAACAAGAAAAGTCCATAGAGATTTTCAGTCATCCAGGTCATGGTTGTCCCAAAGATGCTTTTTCAGGAGGCAACTGGACTTTCTTGTTTTTTTCTTTGAAGATGTTTCACTTCTTATCTTTTGTGCAATCAAAATCTGATTTGATTGCATACTATCTGTCCTACCTTTTTGTTTTTATTTCTTCACATGTTTCTTATCCCAAGGGTACTTTTTTAGGAGACAACTGGACTTTCTTTTTTTGTTTTTGTTTTAAAGATATTTCGCTTCTTATCCAAGAAGCTTCTTCAGCTCTGACTGGATGGTGGGGAATGGAATGGAAGGATTTATATTTCTTGCAGAGTGGGTCACAAAGAGGAATCTTTAGAAGAACCTCCAAGTGCTTCAACAATCCTCTAAAAGTATGCAAATGACCAGCTGTCTGCAAGGAATATAAATCCTTCCATTCCTCACCATCCAGTCAGACCCGAAAAAGCTTCTTGAATGAGAAGCAAAATGTCTTTTTAAAGAACAAAATAAGAAAGTCCAGTTGCCTCCTGTAAAAGTACCCTTGGGATGAGAACATGTGAAGAAATAGAAACAAAAAGGTAGGACAGATAGTATGCAATCAAACCAGGGTTAAAAAATTTAGAATCTTATTCATCATCTTAATTATTTTAATATTTTTATTTGAAAAGAAGTAGATGTTCTCTTTGAAATGAATATAGAGTTAAAATATGCAATTGTACATACTGAAATTTAATCTTCAAAAATAAGTTTTACTACCTAGTTTATGTGAGTGGAAAATTGGTCTTTTAATCTGAATTTGAATAATCATTTATTTAAACATCCAAATTGTTCTGACCCCCTCCTCCGTCCAGTAACGAAAGCCGAGACAAGCTTAAGTGGAATGTTCTTTAATAACAAGACCAGAATCTTGGTGGCTGAAAGCCAAGTAAACGAACAGATAAGGACCTTGGCAGCAAGTCCGACAAACCTTGGCAGCAATTCAAACAAACCTTGGCAGCAATCCAGCCTGCCAAGTTAGTTTCTCTTTAGTCAAAGCGTTGACTTCTGCAAGAAGTGTGTGGCACAAGCAGTCTTTTTTATAGTCTGGAGAGAAGCCTAATGACCACCAGCTGAGCTATTGCTCCTGACGCCGAGTAGCTCTTTGATGGCGTGCATCCAGGAACAACTTACTGTTGGTTTCTGGATCACTCTCCCTTGTCTCCTCCCCACTGATCCAAGGCTCAGGCACCACCTGGTGGCCAACCAATCTCTCTGTGCCCTGCTCAGAGTCAGAACCCTGTCCAGGGTCCTCCACATCCTCAGGCAAGGACCGACTCATAGGGCCCCTTGCTGTCGGAGTCTGGTGACAGCTCCAACGGCTCCTGCTGGGCCACAACACTAATATAATATAAGGATTATATAAAGAAATATATAGTCCCTGATCTAGAAATATAGTTCTTTAATGAAGAATGTATATATTTGAATTAATAACTAGATTCAATTTTATATATTTATATATTTTTTCTTTATAAACCAGTGTTTGCAAGTTATTAAAATGCAAAAGAAATTAACTTCCAATTTTTTGTATCCCAGAAATTACAAAGAATTTGCATGTCCATCTAAACCAGGGGTGCCAAACTCAAGGCCCATGGGCCGGATCTGTCCCATGGATTGTTTAGATCTGGCCCATGGGGCCATCCTGGAAACAGTGAAGGACTGGGCTGTGGTGCTTCTGCCAATGAAAATGAAGTTTGGGGAGGCTGCAGTTGACCCCCCCACAAAAAAACTCCATTTTTTCTGCCTGAAGGGTAGCAAAAAAACTAAAAGTAGAACAAAACAAAAGGAGAATGTTTCCCTTTTTGCATTTGAGCATCCAAGACAGGAAAAGAGAAAGGTAAAGAGAAAAGACAAATAAAAAGATGGGAAGATGGGAAGAGAGCAACAAAGGAAAAAGAAGGAAAAAGGGAAAGGAAGAAGAAAGGAAAATGAAGAGAGAAGAAAAAAGAAGAAAAGGAAGGAAGGAGATTATAATGAGAGGGAGGAAGGGTCTGGGGGAAGTCCTGCCATAGCATTTGGCCACCACAGGTGCCCCCAACATAAGTGACACAAGCTGCCCATGCTTACCCTGGCCATACCCACCTGCCCCCCCAAGGTCAAACACAAGTCTGATGCACCCTCAATGAAATCAAGTTTGACATCTGTGATCTAAATAGTGGCAATGGGAGGGGAAAGAGATGGAGAAAGAGAGAGGAGAGTTTTACTCAACATGAAGATCTAAGCTGACTACTGAATGCAGTACACAGATAAACTCACCAACTTTACTCCCAAGTGTCAACCGTCCTAAAATAAAACTTTCCTGCTGTTCTTGAGATTAATACCCATGTAGATATTCAAAGAACAAAAGACTCAAAAGGAACAACTAAAAGTAGCAAAATAAGGGGCTTTAGAGATAAATTAGGTTGCATGCTCTCTGCAAAGTACTCTAAGAAGCATGACATAAATTCCTAAGGGAGATAATTTATACTAGTCAGTTTAGCTAAAAGCAATATTATGTACAGATCCATTGATGCATTTAATCACTTCTGGCAGTAAGCAGCTGTTTATTTAAATATTGAAAACAGAGTTTTCTTCTTTCAACCTGAATAAAATCCATTTAGAGAAATTGTCTTCATTAAGTAAAAATTAATATTTTATAAAAACAGCAATATCAAAGCAAATATTGCTATAATAACTCAAAAATATCTAGTGTAGATGATTAAGAATCATGTGAATTACAAGATGGAACAATTATCTATTGATAATCTTGACTTCTTTACAATTAAGAGTTCCATGCCACACTGTAAGATTGCAGTTCACTTCAAATATTAGGAATCTGCCATAATATTCTAATATTATGAATGTTTTTACAATCTTGAGGATCGATTTTTGCAATTTACTCAAAGCATTTTTGTGACAAGAAATCATGGGCTGTAACTTTAGAAACCCCTGGATATGGAAGAGTTTGGTGAGGTGGCAGGACTCAAAATAAACAAGGAAAAAACTAAGATGTTCACAAAGAATCTCACAAATAAACAGAAAAATGAATTAACTGAAAAGATGGACATGCAAATAACTAAAAAAATAAAATATTTGGGAATCTGGTTAACAGCAAGATGTACAATTATTAAAGAAGACAACTACATTAAATAAAGATACTTGGAAAAATGGAGAAATCTACAATTGTCGTTGGTCAAAAGGATAGCCACAACAAAAATGAATATTCTATCAAAATTGCAATTTTTATTTCAAGCAATTCCAATAAAACTAAGAAAAAGGTTTTTTTAGGACCTAAACAAATTGATTTTAAAATTTGTTTGGCAAGGCAAAAAACCAAGAATCAAACTGAAAATGTTATAAGAGACCAAAAGTAAGGGGGAGGGGGTGGACTACCAGATTGGGAGCTATAGTACCAGGTTTCAGTGCTCACATGAGCAAAAGAGTGGCTAAACTTGAAAAACAAAAGAATATTGACCTTAGAGGGACATGGCTTACAATTGGGTGGCACGCATTTACATGGTATGGGAAAAGTAAAATACATAGATACTTCCAAAGGCATTATATCAGAAATGCTCTGCTCTCTGTATGGGAAAAAATCAAACAGAAACATTACATGAAAATACTAGTCTGGCTATCTATGATTGAAGCGCTAATACATCCAAATGCTCTTGAACTGGAAAAAAATCATAAAGTATAAAGATATCCTAAATTAACAAGGGGATTTAAAATCGAAACAGGAACTAAAAAAAAAACAAGAAATCGATTTGTGGCCATATATTCAAATACAAACGAGATACAAGAAAGATGCAGAAATATATGGATTCTGTGAAGAACTCTTAGAACTAGATAATATATTTCTAGGGACAGACGATAAAGAAAATAAATTATATAGCTACTTATTGAATTTTAGAATGGAAGAAGAACATATAAAAGAAACCATGACAGTATGGACCAAAATTTTTGGATACTATAGAATTAGACAATTGGCAAAAACTTTGGGAAATAAACTATAAACTAACTATGTCAACAGCATACAAAGAAAACATTTACAAAATATTCTACAGATGGCATTTGCCACCAGCAAGAATGGCAAAGATGTTCCAGAACACATTGCCAATGTGCTGCAAATGTAAACAGATACCAGGTTCCTATTACCATATGTGATGGACTTGTCCAATGGCAAAAAAATATTGGTTAAAGTTAAAAAGGTGGTTAGAAGAAATATCAACATTTCTTTAGGTATATTACTGGGAAAATATAATAAAACAATTACATATTTAATATTATATGTGGTAATGGCAGCAAGAATTATGTACATACAAAATTGTAAAAACATAAATATTCTAATAGATGAAAATAAAAGATTAGACTGTGCTGAAATGGAAAGGTTAACAATGAAAATTAAGGATAAAGAGGAAACAGAGTACTATTTAACTTGGGACCTACTTTATAAATGGTTAGACAAGAGAATAGAAGCAGAAATTAGTAATTTATAATTAAGAATGATAAATAAAATAAAAGTTTATGTATCTATCAGTTGTGGGTTCCAGATCCTGGTGCAAACGGTACAGTGCAACGGGGCCAGGCATCTACCATATGCATGCGTGCAGCGTGTGCGTAAGTGTACTTACCGCCCGCGACTCTTCTGTGATGCTCCAGCTGCTTGGCGGAGCATCACGCAGGTGCTGTATGCTCCATGCACGTGCACGGAAGCCCCAAAGCTCAAATACAGGTAAAGAGCGCGGGCGGGAGAGTGGGCTGGCCCTCCAGAGCACCATACTGGAACGGTATCTGGTGCCCCCAGAGAATGAGGAGCTGGATGGAGTCACTGAAGCAATCGGAGTGAGCTTAAATGGACTCCAGCGGATGGTAGAGGACAGGACGGCCTGGAGGAATGTTGTCCATGGGATTGCAATGGGTCAGACACAACTTTGCAATTAACAACAACAACCTATTTTATAGGCACTTGTGATACATGTCTTCTCCAGATTTATGTTCCAGGAGGACTAGGTTTCATATTTGTATCTTATATAAGGGTAGATTTGCTCGAAGTTCTGTTGAAGTGCTCTTAAACTATGGCTGAAACTCAGCTCTCAGCTCTCATTTTTTTGTAGAATTCAGGCAGATGTTTGAGATAGACAAAGGCAAATAAATTGGCAGTTAATTTGAACAAATGAGATGCTCTGTTTAGGGAAATGGATTAATCTGGATTTTTTTTTAAAAAAAACAGATCTTTGGTATTAAGTATCTGTACTCCATTGAATAATTAATAAATGAATAATTCTAAGTGAATAATTTATTGTTCTCCTGAATTCAACTCTAGCATGGAAACTTTGGAAGGTCAAAAATAGTTTTTAGCAATCTGGACTAGGTCTTTTTGCCTTTGCAGATAATGAATAAATTTCAGTTGATCCAGAATACAAATTTTAATTTCATGTGATCTGAAACTGATAGAAATAGATCAGGAAAAGAATATTTGAATTCTATAAATACTGATTGAGAGTGCAATCCAGTGTGTGTGGCTCAGTGTGTTTATGTGTGTATGTCTCTCTGTGTGTAGGAAAAATACATGCAGGAGTTCTTTCATTCAAATATATACAACCATCCTCAGTTACATCAATTCAAGGGTGCATACAACTTGAAATGTACAACAATGGAAATTTGTTGCTTAAAAATAAGAAAATAGAAAGGTTATAACAGGATTCAAATTGGGTAATGATGTGGAAGAAATTGGATAGAATGTTACAGTCCTTTTTTTTCTTTTTCTCACAATATGAGAAGATGAATCTGAATCAGAGAGAGGCAAAGAGCTCAGATTATGGATTCACTCAGATTCACTTTTTTCCTAAAGGTCATGACACACAGAAAAGACTGGGGCCTGAGGTAAGTTAATGCTTTTATCATCCTTATAAAAATAATGAAAGTTTATAGATAGTACTAGGCTGAATTATACAGATTTTAGCAAACGAAAAAGAAATGAATCTTTGCACAGAACATCTAGTTTCAATCATACGATTACAGATGGCTATCAATTTTTGTGAGGGCAAAAGAAGAAAGAGATGACAGAGAAAGGTGGATGGCTGGAGTCACCAAAACAGTAGGTGTGAACTTAAATGGACTCTGGGGGATTGTAGAGGACAGGAAGGCTTGGAGCAGGGGTACCCGTTGGTCAGGAGGCCCCATATCAGAATGCTCCATCCACTCGTTCGCTTTTTCACTTGCCCCACCCATCTGCACCATGCTGCCAAAAAGTTCCCAAAAGAATAACCAGAAGAAGAATAACTGCTGAATAGCTGGGGGTGGGTGGGAGGATATTGGGGAAGAGAAAAGAGGCAGAGGGCTGCTAGAAGAGTGTGCACAAGCTGTGGGTTCTAAAAAATGCCTGAATGAATCCAGGAAGAGGGAAGAGGCAGAGGGGCTGGAAGATATTATAGGAACACATGCTTCCAGTCCCTCTGCCTCTTCCCTCTTCCTGGATTCACTCAGATGTCTTTAAAGCTCACAGCCTGTGCACAGCACACATTCTTCCAGCCCCTCTGCCGCTTCCCTCTTCCTGAATTCACTCAGACTGTAATAGCCTCGTAAGTCCTCGGATTTACGAATGATAGCTTGGCAGCAGCCAGGCGCATCTTAGCCAATCAGGCACACCTGCGAGTTGCCGGGCTGTCATACGAAAGGCTATTGGCTCGTCCGTCTGACAGCTCCATATAAAAAGCTGTCAGATGGAGGAGAGGTGCCGGTCTACTCACAGTTACTGTTCTTGCGTGTAATAGAGTTCTTGAAGGTTACCTCAGACGCCTCTTCTTCTTTTGTATTGCTGCCGATCTAACACAGACATTTTTAAAACTCACAACCTGTGCACACGAACACACTCTTCCACTCTTTTAAAAACGAGTGAATCCAGGAAGAGGGAAGAGACAGAGGGGCTGGAAGTCTGTGCATGTGCACAGGCTGTGAGTTTTAAAAATGTCTGAGTGAATCCAAGAAGAGGGAAGAGGCAGAGAGGCTGGAAGTGTGTGGGCTGTGGGTTTTAAAAATGTCTGAGTGAATCCAGGAAGAGGAAAGAGGGAGAGAGGCTGGAAGAGTGTGTGTAAGATGGTCAGTAATGTTGAAGGCTGGCGTGACAGCTATATTTCCTCTGTAAGTAGCTGTTTTATTTTTTATGTACTTATTTTATTCTTATTTAAGTAGTAAGTGCACAAAATAATAAATTTTCTTTTTTTATATCTTCTTTTTGTAGATCATTCTTTGGGGCAAAGAATTCAGTGACAACAATTTGGCCACTCCCACCCAGTCACATGACTGCCAAGCTACTCCCACTCGATCACATAACTGCCAAGTTACTCCCATCTGGTCACATAACTGCCAAGCCACTGCCACTGCCACTGCCACTCAGTCAAACTAATCCCACCCAGTCACATGATCACTAATTCACTCCCACCTGGTCACATGACCACCAAGCCACTCCAACAAAACAGACCACACCTACAGAATAGGTTCTAAAAAATTTTGAAACCCACCACTGGACTGGATGAACGTTGTCCATGGGGTCACAATGGTTCGGACACAACTTTGCAACTAACAAAAACAAAAATCATTTTTTTAAAAAATGATAAAATAACAACTAATGGTTATTAGTCATCCTGACTATATTTTATGCCCTAGATCAGAGGCACTATGCCCCTTAATGCTAGGTACTAAAGTAGTAAAGCACTATAGTAATTACTGCTTGAAAGTTTATTTGGGGAAAATAGTTGGCTACGGGGGGAAACAAATATGGGACCTGGCAGATTTTATTTTTAATATTTCAGATGACTTAAAATAGTTTAGTGTGCATGGTGTAATAGGAATGGCATCTTTTACATCAGAGATACTTGAAACAGTAAAAGTTCTATTGCAGTGTCAGTTTTTTGATACCTGTGACAATTTGTTTAACTGGAACTGCCAGAATTCTGTTCTTTTTATTGGGCAGAATGGAGTTCTAAAAATTATGATCAAAGGACTCTAGAAGGAAACAAGCTGTCATCTTGATAGAATTATATTAAATCTGGCAACAGCAAAGTATCTTTAAATAGGAAGCCGAGTTCAGGTTTCCACACATCCATTTTTCAGAAAGTGAGGGCAAGACTCTCTGCTGACTTCTAGATGAGATGTCAAAATTTGCATCTCAGCTAAAATGTATGAGAAGGTCACTGTATTGCATCCCATAGGTATAAACCTCCAATGAGAAGGGATAATGTTTCCTACATCAAAACATGGGTTTCTGAAACATGACAGAAGAAGCTATCTGGTTTTTTTTTTCCTTTCACTAAATTGAAATATTGCTGCTCCAATTTACTTGTTTCTTTTTTTTTTAATAGTAGAAATATTCCAAAGAAATCTGTGTTTTTTGGTCTCTGTTAGTTTTTGTAGTTATCATTTGAATCACTGTGTTGGTTTATATCTGGAACTGATTATAAGAGAAATATAATTGGATCAAATACTTTTTAAACATTGAAAATACAAAAAATATTCTTACTGGGGGAAATCTATAATAATATAGTTTTTCCAGTTTTTATTAATAGAAAATAGTAGGATTTATTATTAGAACTACTTTGGCTTCCCACTTGGAACTATAAAAACCAGGAAATATTATTTTGCATTTGGCAGACCATGTTGCATTTCTAGATGGCTGTATATGGCTATGAATGTCTGTGTGATATAATAGTTAAAGAACTGGATTAAGTTCTTTAACTGGGAAGATTCATATTCTAGTCTTCATTTAGTTATAGAAGCAATCTAGATAAATCATTCTCCCTCAATTCTTGAGAAGAAAACTATAAAGGATTCATCAACTTCATAGTTATGAAGAAATCCTCCATCAAGGAACTCAATGATTTCAGATAGGTTGCTCTAAAATCTGCAGTTATGAAGCTCTTTGAAAGCCTAGTGCTGGCCCACCTGAAAACCATCACAGACTCACTGTTATACCTCTTGCAATTTGCCTACCGAGTAACTAGATCGACAGATGATGCTGTCAATATGACTCTGCACTACATCCTACAACATCTTGAATCTCCAAAGACCTAGCAAGGGTCCTCTTTGTAGACTTCAGCTCAGCATTCAATACCATCATTCCAGATATTCTTCTAACTAAATTAAATCAGCTAGCTGTAACTGACCATATTTGCAAATGGATCATAAGCTTCCTAACAGACAGGAAGCAGAAGGGGGAGCTAGGCAAAAATCACATTAGATACCTATACAATTAGCACGGGAGCTTCCCCTCCCACCCCGGACTGTGTACTCTCTCCACTTATCTTCTTTCTATACAGCAATGACTGAATCTCAAAAGATCCATCTGCTAAACTGTTGAAGTTTGCAGATGATACAACAGTGATTGGTCTCATTTGAGACAACAATAAATCTGCATACAACTAGCCTTGTTGTGCAATCAGAACAATTTTGAAATAAATACACTCAAAACCATAGAAATGGTGGTAGAAACCCTCCTATACTACCACCTCTTACAATACTAGACAATACAGTATCAACAGTAGAGACCGTCACATTTCTAGGTTCTATCATATCTCAAGACTTAAAATGAACACCTAACATCAAAAATGTTTTCAGAAAAGCACAACCAAGTACGTTCTTTCTGTGCCAACTGAGAAAGCTCAAACTTCCCAAAGAGCTGCTGATTCAGTTCTAAGAGGAATTATTGAATTTGTCATCTGCACCTCTATGACTGTCTGCTTTGGCTCTGCAACCAAACAAGACAGAAACAGACTTCACCGGATAATTAGAACTGCAGAAAAAAGCAATTGCTACCAACCTGCCTTCCATTGAAGACCTGTATACTGCACAAGCCAAAAAGAGGGCTGTGAAAAATATCTACAAACGCCTAACATCCTAGACATAAATTATTTCAACTTCTACCATCAAAACAACACTATATATAGGGCACTGCACATAAGAACTACTAGACACAAGGACAGTTTTTTTCCTGAATACCATCATACTGCTAAACAACCAATTCCCACAATACTGTCAAATTATTTGGGAAGACTATTTAGAAAGACTGTATTACTCTTATTCTTTTTATACTTCCTAGTATGATTTGATTGCTTATTAGCAACCTATGACTGTCACTAAGTATTATATCTTATGATTCTTGATAAATGTATTTTATTTTTCTTTATGTACATTGAAAGCAATGTGCACCAAAGACAAATACCTTGTGTGCTGAATCACACTTGGCCAATAAAGAATTGAATTCTCTTCTCTTCTATTCTTTCACTAGACTAGCTGGGTTGGTTACATTGCAGACCAACCTTCAATGAAGAAGTTTTTATCTTACAGTGGTTTGGATTATTATAATAATTATCTTAATTAATTAATAGAACTAATAACATGCCTGAAAACATAAGAAATCAATATCAATTGAAAACAATTTTATGGAAAAAACATGAAATGCAGCTAATCATTATGCTGTATTTCTTGAGGAAAAATATCAGAGAGATTTTGTCTTTCAAACAGTAATAAAAGATTGCTTTTCCTCAAGCAACTACACGATAGCAAAATATATTGAAAAACCTAGGAAGTTCAAGATATACCAATGCCATCTTGATTAAACATATGGAACACATAGTAAATGAAAAGCCCAGTAGAGTTGAAGTTGAGTAATCAAAACATCCAAGTTGAGAGAGGTTAACATGCAAGGATCAGATCTAAACTTTGAAGTTCTCTAGTCTTCATTTTTCCTAATTAAAATGAGATTTAATAATCAAACCACTGTATAAACTATATAGTTAAAATCCAGGTTGTGTTTCTAATTTGATTGGGAATTTTAAGAACATAGAATAATAGGAATGAAAGATAACCTAAGATAATCAGTAGCTCAAGGGAGGGGGGAATTACCTAGTGAGATGGATATAACATATTTTGAATTTATTTTTGTCATATGATTATATCTACTATCACAAAAAGAGAAAAAATAATTTGTACTCAGGAATCCTAGAAGTTGCCTAAATAAACTTCTATAGGAAAAACGTATGATGTGTTAAAATCATGAAGTAGATGTATAAAATACATTACAAAATATTCTATCATTCAAAACTATAACATAAAATGATCATATAATAGATAAATGATGACAATGAATAACTATATTCTGATCATTAGTCTTTTTAATTGTAACAAAAAATGTATAGGCCCTTATGTAGCCCCAATGAATGTGCACTACATTTAAAATGGGACTACTTGTTAATTTTATGCCTTGTTGTTGTAAATTAAAATAACTGTTTCTGTTGTGTAACATCATGCATAATGGCCTGTTTAGAAAATATGTAGGCTATATATGAACTATCGAATCTCAGCTTAATAAGTGGAACTATATATTAGCCTTGGATTACTGTTTCCATTCTCCCTAATGCATGCATGAATATAAAGCAGAATTCTCCTATTAATGTGATTGAAATCTTGGCTTTTTTCAATACTTACAATCTGTTTAGGTGAAATAGAAAGTGATGATTAATTGAGTTCTGATCTGCTTTCAAAAGCACTTGCAGACATAAAAGGGATGTTGCAGAAAAGATTTGTTAATATATTTATATCATTAAACCAAAAATGCTGTTGTATAATCACACTCACAGAAAATTCTGATACTTGGCAATGATTTTTTTTTAAAAATGAGCAAAAGTACCTCTCCTATAAACTGAACTTATATCTAGCCATTTTTGTCTTGAATATATGTGTTTTACTGCACTCTGTCATGTATTGCACTCATAAAAACTTACTTTGTTCATGTGAATTTGCTGCTGGTACTGTTTCTGCTTCTCCAGAAACTGCTGATGCTGTTGTTGAATGACAAGTTGAGCCAAGGTGCTCTGGGGGAGGGGAGCAGACTGGGTTCTGTTTAGTGGCCTGTGTCGAGGTAATTTATGTGCAGCTCTTAGGCCAGGTGAGACACTTTCATTGGTTGCCAATGGTGACGGTGGATGAAAAGGGCCTGTACCTGCAGGTCAACAACATACATCTCATCAAAAGAAAAGCCAATGAAATGTAAGATCATAGTTATCATTTTTCATAAAATTGGACTAATTAAATATAGAATTAGGCATGTGTGATATTTGAATCACCAATGTACATTTTTCTTTCAAACTAAAGAGAAAATTTACTGCAAACAGCAAATTGAATTAGTATCTGCAATTGGATTTATCATAAAGACTGCACATATACACACTTGGTTTTAGTGCTCAAATTAATTTGCATAAAATGGGTCATAAATCCTGATGTCCACATTGAATTGATTTTCTGAATAGAACCAACAAGTCAAATCAATACAATGATTTGGACAGTTGGAATCAAATTGGAACAAATTTGTCTAAAGTAGAAAATAGCTATTTATTAACACAGTATTAATATTTCTGTTCCTTTTCTTTTTAAAAAAGTATAACATTAACATTTGATTTAGTATAAAATAGAAATGATAGAAATGATTGCATGGTGATTACATTAATATTTTTTTTAAACGAAATATAAAAGTTAACGAATTTGATGAAAGCAGAATCCTGATAGATAAATGTAAAAACTTCATACTTCTGTCCTTTGTATCTCTTCTAAAAGATTTGAATAATCAGATTTCTGATCCTAACAATTAATATATATTAGAAATTATCTGTAGACAGTTTTTTGACTTGGGGAAATATTTTCTGCTATTTATGATTGCAATGGACTAGTCTTGGATTTACTGGAACTGAGTTTTTGGGAGAATAAGATGGATTCATGTATATTTTGTCACGATGTTTTTTTATTTTGCCAGCTGTGCTTATATTCTAAGACATACGGTAGGCTCAATCTTCTCTGTAAGCTACTCCGCATGTCCCTTTTGTTCTTTCTCTTTCTCTTTCTGTTTTGCCTGCCATGAGGAGGTAGGCTAGGAACTTTACCAGAATGTAGTTATTAGCCAGTAAGTTTGTTTGTTATTTATTTTACAATAAAAATGTGTTTTCTTAGAATCTACCTCGGGTTTATTTTACTTAATCATAAGGTATACTCCAAGGAAAACTACGATTCACCCCTCATCAAACACAGGGCTGAATTTCCAACCCTCACATATTTTATATTTTAAACATTGTATTATTCAATAATAATTGTATTTATTTTGTGCCTAAAATTTTGAAAAATACAGTTGGCAAGAAACTAGGGCATTTGGATCAGAGCGTATTTTACATTGCAATATAAAAACAATGTAGGGTTTGTAGGTGAATTCTGAATTGAAAATTGTTTATCTTTGAGATAGTAGATATTGGGTTGTTTCAAGGCAACTCCCTATTTTTCTCTACAATTGAATTTTTGGTTAAAAATAAAGTCTTTTTCCAATAATTAATTCATAATTACCTGTGGGTAGAAGTTTTTGCTGCCTCATTTTCTCCTTCAATAGCAAATGTTGCAAGATAGCCTGATGGCTATAGTTTGGCTTCCCCTCTGGAACAATGGGAACAATGGGCGGAGGACTTGAAAGTGAACTGATAGTCCCCCTGGGCTGACTAGATATGGCTACTCCTTGCCTGATTGAGTGCATCTCATTATTTTGCTTTTCTGCAAATGGTGATGATACCTATAGAGCAAATGAAGAAAATATTAAAAAAGAACACTTTCAAATTGCACATTTAAAAACTGAACAAAGAAGTTTTAAAAACTTTATTATTCCCATGGCACAAGATAATGTTTAATATAGAGATATGGCAGGTAAATGAGGCATCTTCAGCCCTTCTTGTCATTTAGCATTTCATATCTGTATCAATTTTCCAGATTTGCTCCTTGTCAGACAAAGAAGCTGGTAAAAGATAAATACAAAAAGTGGGAGTCAAAAGAATTAAATTGCCTTGGCATATACATAAGTTGAAAATTATTAGATCTATGATAATTTATTTCCTTACTTGAAATAACAACAAAATTATTGAGGAAAAATGTAAAATAAAGACTATTTTAACAGTATATAATTTCTATGATTTCTTGAAATCATTCTATATTATTTTAACCCTGCCTTGAATAACAACTTGAGAGTATTCTAAGACATCTCAACTAAAGTCAGCAAAAGTACTCCTAAACCAATCACTTACTGTGAGTGGTGGTTGTACTGCCGGAAGTCCTAAAGTGATGTTAGGTAAAGAAGGAGATGCATAGAGATTCAAAAGGTTCATTGATTCTTCATTGATGAGAATGCAGTGTTGTGGAACCTATGGAAATTTTTTAAAAGAGAAGATTGTGTTTGGCTCTTGTTGGACAAACAAGAAAAAAAGTTTCCTCTTTCACACTAGTGGTATTCTGATAATGAAAAACTTTATATTACAATTCTTAGAACACAATTTCACAATTACAGGTAGTAATTTCAAGCCATTGGAACATAGAATGGTGAATTAATCCACAGCCTACTTGAAATTCAGAGTTAATTGCCAATATATCTGGACTGTGATAGCTTAATAAGTTAATCTTCACATTACTTTTTGTTCATTCTGCTTTCATGGAAAAGCAAAACCTAGCAGAGTTGTCAAGTATTTTGTTGGCACCTTGTGTGCGGAATGTGGCTGGGGAATAATAAATACTGCAGTTCCGACATTAGCTGGGAATTGCCACTTTCTCTTCTTCGTCTGTAATGGTAACACTATTTATCTAAGCTTATATATTGTGCATTGGTTATTTGGTTCCAGTTCTTTCCATAGGGTTTACAAGGTGTATGGCTTCTTAATTTTGGATATAATCCAAAATATTGAAATTGGCTAAAGTATTACTATTTTGCTTCCTATAATATAATACGAAGACAATGTAACATGCCCTTTAATGACTTAACACGATATTTACTATATGTAAACAATTTCTAAGTAGTTAGTCACTCTACAGCAGAGTGAAACGTGCTTTTCTGGGCATGCTTTTCTGACACTTATTGAAAGCTCTTAATAAAAATGTTAATTTTGCCCTTTCCTTTTCTGAAATTCATGTTCTTCAACATGTGGCCTACTATACCTTCTAAAATTACCCTTTTTTTTGTTATTGTTTAACTCTTCCCTCCTTCCCAGATTTTTTTTTACACAATAAGAGCTGCAAAAGGTCTTACTGGACTTTGGAACTCTGGCATGATATGGTCCTCAAGGGAACAACATCCTTGAAAAAGAATACCCTCTGTAACAGTATGACACAGGGACTGCTTTCTTCCCAAACAAAAAGCATATGGCACTCCAATAATAGACCACCTCTATGAGGGATCCTGTGCACTCAAGCTTTGACTAAAATAAATATAATAACTTGTCAAGCATGTTGTGTAGAGCTGTAGATTTTCCTCTGGACAAACCTGGGATATCAATTAACGTTGGAAAATACCTAGAGTTAATACAATGCAACCTCAGACCATCAGTAAAGAATTGAACAGCACAAAAACACAGGATGTTATTCCAAAACATAACCTCCCTATAGAGTTTGTTTGGAGACTAAACGTATCATTGACATCATAAAGAAATTGTCTATATAACTCATCTATTAGAATCATACTGAAAACATGCAGCAGTGTAAAATATTTTTAGTCATGTGCACATGAAAATAAAAAAGAAACAATGACAATATATACACAAATTATATGCTGGAACATGACAATAATAATTCTGTGTGAAATAATGTTTATATTTTATAGATGTTGGAAACATGCAAGTAGTAGATTAGCTTGTGAACTGTTCTTTACTCAATACATTGTGTAATAATTTTAATCTATATTTCTTTATATTTCACAATAATTTATGTATATACTTTTACATATATTATTTAATGTGTCTTTAAATGCCAAGATTTAGAAATATATGGTTAATATATTTAAAAGTAATCTTTAAAGCTTACATGTGTCACTAAAGTATATCTTTAAAATCATTTTTATCATCAAAAATATACTTGGTACTATCCAATTAGTATGTGTTTAATTAAAAAATATATAATTTCCTGCCAGTAATGTATCATAATAGCTATTCTGAAATGGTGTAAATAGCAGCATAGCAATATCCAGTGGAATGAATGGTTATCCTCTGTGGTCAGTTGGTTCAGAAAATGTCACACAACTTGTGAATGGTTTTGTTTTCTTGAATAATAGAGATCAGAAAAAGCCACAAAATGTCAGGCCCAATGCAGTGGTGGATTTCAAAGTTTTTAAAGAACCTCTTCTGTAGGCGTGGCCTGCTTTGTGGGAGTGGCTTGCCAGCCATGTGACTGGGTGGGAGTGGCTTTCTGGCTGTGTGACCGGGTGGGAGTGGCTTGGCAGTCATGTGACTGGGTGGGCATGGCCAACTTGTAAAATGTGGTGAAACTTACTGAACAATGCTCTTACTTAGCAACCAAAATGTTGGCTCAGAAACTCTGGCATTTGAAGCACGCAAGTCTTAAAGCTGTCAAGTTACAAGACCCTTGCACCCCTAACCCTTTAGAAAAAAAAACCCCAGGGATGTTCAAACTTGGCAGCTTTAAGACTTGTGGACTTCAATTCCCAGAATTCCTCCTCCAGTCATATTGGCTCAGGAACTCTGGCATTGAAGTATGCAAGTCTTAAAGCTATCAAGTTACAAGACCCTTGCATCCCTAACTCTTTAGAAAAAAACTCTCAGGGATGTTCAAACTTGACAGTTTTAAGACTTGTAGACTTCAACTCCCAGAATTCCTCCTCTCACTCTTCATCTTGATGATGTGTGGATGGGAGGGGGGAGGGAGCTAGGACCAGTTTTAAAGGCACTGTATATTTGTGGAACCTCTTTTATAGAAGATGTTAGAACTGGCAGGAACCAACCACTGGCCCAATGAGAATATTCCGAGCCGGGAAGAATTCAGATTAATTATTACATGCATCCTTGGGCAAGGGATGTGGCACCATGGTAAAGCACATACTGATTCAAAATATCCCAAGTCCAATCCCTAGCATGCCTATGAAGGGTGTTGAAATATTCATGATGGGAATCCTGGAATACTACTGTTTAGCCTTTCAACAAAAATGATAATAAGATGGGCAATTATTTGACTTGGTATATAGAACTTTATTTCATTCCCATCTGACATGATTTAAACTGCCAAATCAGATTCTCCCACCAGTTTTGACCATAGACTGATGATTGGATGTTTATTCTCTATACAGAGCATATGTGGCCTATGTTAAAGACCTTTAAAAAGGTTTTCTTCATCTACATCCCATCTTCCTGATCTTAGAGGAGTTGCCATTTAAAAAAGAAATCTAAGGTGAAATTCTTATGTAGTTCTTTTTTTTAAAAAAAACACACCATGTAATAACTACAGCAAACACACAGAATACTTCAATAAAATGTTGTTTCTGTAGTTGCATTTTCTGTTTGGGGAGCTGAAATGGTAAGCAATATTAAACAATCCAAGGGGAATTCCCTTGGATTGTTGTACTTGCAAGATATAAAGTAACCAGTTTGTTCCTTAACTGTCTAAAAAGATAAACACTCTCAGTTTTTTCTCAATTACTGAGCCCATTGAAGAGGTATGGTTAGGAAACGTGGGTCTACAGATATTTTGTACACCTTCTCTATAGAACATCCCCAAGTTCCCTGATAGTTCTTAGTACAATCATATCCATATTTAAATAAACATAACTCTGGTTTATAGAAATTATATAACATATAAAACTACAAAATTATATGAAATATGGGAGAACACAGGGGTTAGGTAAAAATTTAATTGGCTATTTATAGGAATTCCTGTATAAAATAATTTAATAATGTGGATGCATGCACCTAAACTAGAACTGACAGACCTATTTCTATTGTTATAAGCAATTATGTTTCTCCAATTTATTTTCTAATACACATATTTTTGATAATTGAAATCAATAGTTCCACTTGAAATAAACTGATAAATCCAACTATCCTAATACAATATATGAATAAGCAGATGGAAAATATTTCCATATAATCAATATATATTCAAAACAATAATGGAACACAGATTAATCTTTATACTAAAGCAGTTCCCTTGCTGAATGTAGGTTACTATTTTCTTACCTCTTTCTTCTTATTTCTTTAGCAACAGGTATGTAGTATTTTACATCAAAATCCTTTTTAGCCTACACGCAACAGAGATCTTAGATATGCACAACATATGTTTTACTTATTCAATGATATCCTGGTTCCCTAATTAACATTTCAACAGCAGAATAAATAATACCATGTAATAGTAAATTTATTTGTTTTAATATTCATCAAAACATTCTTTTTAAAGGCTGCAAATATGTTTTTCCTCGCTCTGGTATGTTTTAAAAGATATTTAAAATTAGATTATGAGAACCTATTTCTTCATTAAGAGTTGAAAAAGTATCTCCCATTTTATTGTTTAATATGATGAAACATTTAGCAGAATCTTTCCAGAAGGCATTAATGCTAGAAAATTAACAGATTGTGCAGCATTATTTTCTTATCCAAATTAAACTTTCTATGTTAAAATTATTGCTGTATGGATTAGTGTATTTTGAGATTCTATATTTTTAACTTCCTGGAATCTTATCCAGAGCTTTATAACTCAAAAACACCACATGTTAGCTATCAATGTAACCTTTTAGGGAAGGGGATTGTTCTGGGCCAAAGAGAAGCTACTTATCAGTGTGAAGAGGTCACACGCCTGCCCTTGGATCAGAGTTCACACATACAATTAATTCGTTATTAGAAAAAGTCACTGTTGGAGACTGAACTGGGCTTTGCAGCTTCAGAGGTTATTGTCCTGCCAATGACCTGAAGAATTATCCCTTTAGCTTTCTAACTGACAAATTACTTTCCCTTATGCTATTTTTTTTAATCAAAATTTTTCACAGGTTGCAATCTTGCAAATGTTTTTCCATTTCATTTTATTGAATTTAGTAGAAATCAACATAATGCAAGTATATGCAAATTACATGCTAAATAATAGATTTTGCAGATAAATAGTTTTTTAAATTAAGTTTTAATAAGTTTTTTGATGCATGAATCCAAGTCCAGAATGCAGCTAAATACAATTATAATTAATACAATCATATGTTTAAGAGTTATTGTAAATAGTTTGCCTGATGGTTAATAAAAATATGTCAATTTCTCAATTTTTGTCTATGATGTGTCTTCCAATTCTTTTTAACTGAAATGTCAGGCACTTATTTTACAATTTTCTGCATATAAGGAAGTGTTTCACCAAAACAAAAAAATGCCTACATGCTAATAGGGCTTAGGTGTCCCACTTTTCTTTCATTCATGGAAGAGTTTGGTAATCCCCATCCATTTTGCAGTGCAATGGGCTCCAGACGATTACTAATGCATCTTTGCAGGAGGGGTCTTTTCCGCAACCATTAAAGGAAGCAGTGGTAAGACCCCTCCTCAAGAAGCCTTCCCTGGACCCAGCTATTTTGAAAAACTATTGTCCTGTCTCCAACCTTCCTTTTTTGGGGAAGGTTGTTGAGAAGGTGGTGGCGCTTCAACTCCGAAGGACCTTGAATGAAACGGTTTCAGTCCGGTTTCAGGACTGGGTACAACACGGAAACCGCTTTTGTCGCCCTGACCGATGATCTCTGGCGAGCTAGGGATAGAGGACATTCCTCTATCCTGGTGCTTCTTGACCTCTCAGCGGCCTTCGATACCATCAACCATGGTATCCTTCTGCGATGCCTAGGGGAGGTGGGAGTGAGAGGCACCATTTTACGGTGGTTCTCCTCTTACCTCTCTGACAGGTCGCAGTTGGTGTTGGTCGGGGCCAAAGGTTGACCCCTAAGCCCCTCAAATGTGGTGTGCCACAGGGTTTCCCCTCCTATTTAAAATCTACATGAAGCCGCTGGGTGAGATCATGCGACAGCACGGGGTAAAGTACCACCAATACACAGATGATACTCAACTGTATCTTTATGCCCCATGCCAGCTCAATGTAGCGGCGGACATGATGTGCCTATGCCTGGAGGCTGTTAGGAACTGGATGGGGGTGAACAAACTTGTGCTCAATCCCAATAAGACTGAGTGGCTTTGGATGCTGCCCCCGAAGGACAGCCTAGACAGTCCATCCTTAACCCTGGGGGGTGAAAATTTACACCCCGTAGAGGATCCAGGGGGTCCTCCTGGATTCGCAGCTGAAACTGGAACATCGTCTATCGGCTGTGATCAGGGGGGCCTTTGCCCAGATTCGTCTGGTGCACCAATTGCGGCCCTATTTGGATCGGGAGGCACTTCAAACGGTTGCTCACACCCTTGTCGTCTCAAGGCTGGATTATTGCAACACGCTCTACATGGGGCTACCCTTGAAAAGCGTTCGGAGACTGCAGCTAGTCCAGAATGCGGCCGCGCGAGCAATATTGCATGCACCAAGGTACACCCACGTTACACTTGTCCTCCACGAGCTGCACTGGCTACCAATTGGTCTCCGGACGCAATTCAAGGTGTTGGTTATTACCTTTAAAGCCCTACATGGCTTAGGGCCAGCGTACCTTCGTGACCGCCTACTGCCACATACCTCTCAGCGGCCAGTAAGATCCCACAGATTGGGCCTCCTTCAGACACCGTCAGCTGGACAGTGTCGGCTGGCGGGCTCCTGGAGGAGAGCCTTCTCTGTGGCTGCTCCAACTCTTTGGAATCAGCTACCCCCAGAGATTCAGACCATACCCACTCTCATAGACTTCAGGAAAGCTGTAAAAACCTGGCTGTTTCAGGAGGCCTGGGGCTGTTGACCTCATTGTTGAGGTCCAACCCTGATTAGAATGAATGTATGTGGTATTGTGATTTTAAACTGTCTTTTTTTTCCCTCTTTTTTTTCTCTTTTTTTGTAAGCTGCCCGGAGTCCTTTGGGATTGGGCGGCATATAAATTTTGATAATAAAATAAATAAATAAATAAATAAATAAATAAATAAATAAATAAATAAATAAATAATTCTATTCTGCTCTGTTCTGCTCTGTTCTATTCTAAAATAATTATAACCTTGGATTTTAAATTTCTGGCAAATTTTAAATTTTATTTTCCTCCAATTCATCAATGTTTAATTAAAAGAAACAGAGTATATCTGAGATTAAAATATGTTTATTATAATCAGAATCAGAAAAGAGCTGGAACGGACATGGAAGTCTTCTAGTCAGACCCTGCACCTTACACCTTATCAGACAAGTGACTGTACAGTCTCTTTTTTAAAAACCTTTAGTAAAGCACCCACAACTTCCATAGCAAGCTGTTCCACTGGTTACTGTTAATTATCCTCACTGATAGGAAGTTTGATCTTAATTCCAGGGTTAGTTTCCCTCCATTGTTTCTTGTGCTTTGGAAAATAAATTGATCCCCTTCTGTTTGCGGCAGCCTCTCAAATGCTGAAATACTGCTATCATGTCATCACTAGTCTTTCTTTTCTCTAGACTAGCCAAACCCAAATTCTGCAACTTTTCTTAATATGTTTTAGTCTCCAGGCCTTTAATGATATTAATCATTTAATCATGCTCTTCTTTGCATTTCTACCAACGTCTCAACATCTTTTTTGTAATGTGGTGACCAAAACTGGATGCAGTATTCCAGATATGGCCTTTATCATTAAAGACGGACTGTTTTGGCATCCCAATATTTTAGATCGGGGTGTCAAATTCAAGAGTGCTTAAATCTGTCCTACGGGCCTGGCCTGGAAATATCAAAGGACCGGCCCACGATGCTTCTGCCAGCCAAAACAGGCTGCAGGAGTGCATGCAGCCCCCATGTGGCCCATTTTTGGCCTCCTTGGCCTCCAGCAGCACTCTGCTGAGCAGAAACGGGCTGCGTGTTGCCTCCTTGGCAACTAGTTCATGTTATTAACAGCTGCAATATCTTGTGATCATGTGATCAACTTTTTGACCTTCTGAGAAACAAAATCAATGGGGAAGTCAGATTCATTTAACAACTTATTAATTTAACTGTGATGATTCGCTTAATAACTGTAAAATGAGGCAAAACTCACTAAACAAATGTCTCAATTAACCACAGAAAATTTGGGCTCAATTGTGATCATAAGTCGAGGACCACCTGTACAGTTGCAGTGCAGCCACTCTGAAACTGGAAGGAATGCTTTTCTAAAGAGGGGTGGAAAGCCAGATGAAAAAATCCAAGCCTGAAATCTCTGAAGATGACACTGGCTAAAGGTAGAAACTCAGAGAGAACTTTTATTTTCAGATTTAAAAGGATAGGCAGAGTGTACTGTTAGAACCAAAGGGCTTTAAAGGCGACAATAATCTCTCTGAATTGCATCCAGAAATGAAATTATAATCTGTGTAGATCTCAACAGATGGATGTTAAAGGATAAATCACCCGGTATCCATAACTACTTAAGCACTGCATTTTGAACGTGTTATAGTTTTTGGTATCTTAAGATTAGTGCAGTCCTTGAAATATCAGATACACAAAACCATTATTTTCTTACCTCGGCTGAAGAATTCAAAGGCAATACTGATGTTTCATTCTCTGTATTTCTTGTAGGACAATTACATGGTGAACTTGGGCCTGATCCTGGAGAACTGCTACCAACTGATGATTCTGGAATGTTGGTAAAAGAAATAAATCTAAGTATGATTGGTCATTATAAAGTTTCACCTACAATAGAAAATAAGTTGCCCACACAATGTATTCCTTTATTTGTGTTATAATTTTTCTTTACCTCATAATGTTTCCAATACACAAAAACCCACAATTTATTACTTGAGCAGTAATTTTTCTCCTTCCTCAGTAGTAGGCAAAATACTAAAAAAAAGTTCCTAACGAGTAAAGGAAAAGGAAGTACCTTTGGCTGCATTCTCTGCTGCCTCTGTAAGAGACCAGCATGATAGAGATACTGGACTCCCAAAGGTCAAGATAACATGTCATCAATTCATGAGGCCTGCTGCCATTCCTAGGCTGTTTGGATAAACCCCTGGAGGACTCAGTTGTGAACTGGCCTTTATATGAGCAACTAATAAAAAACAATACCTCATTTGCAGTTCAGTCAGTGAATTTTAAGGGAAAAACAGTTATCTTCAAAACCTTAATATAGTATCTTAATGATTTTATCATACTTTGTTTTTTTATGTGTGTATATAATATGCCAAAGCAAAATGGTATGTTTATAAATACTATTCATCATACAAACATAAAATGTCCTTTTTATATAAAAAGTAAATGAACAGATGGCTCATAAATACTGTCTTCAAAAATAATCTTGATGCTAACGAGCAAAAGACACACAATATCATTTGGTTCCTTTAAATTACCTAATTACTAAGGCTGTGACTGAAATTATTGAAAATTGTTTCAGATCTCATGCAAGCACAAACATGGTACCTCATTAAAGAAACTTTTATGATCTTTTTCAGGTTTCTGCACAAACTACAAAATAAAGATGCCATTTAAAAAAATAAACTGGTAATTAAAGTGACTTTAATAGCACAATCTTCTTCAAACCTTGCATGGAATCTTGGAAAGGTTTGGCCATTTTAACATGTATATAGCTGGAGTTACTGTGGTTCATTTTTACATAAGATATAAATCATTTCTTGTGAATAACTTTTTCTAAATCATTTTTTAGAAGTGCACAATTCTTAGGATTTACATTGATTTTAAAAGTATCTTCCAAATAAAGATCCTCATTAAAACAAACCAGTGGCAGAAATAATATAATAAGAACTAGTGTAAATTAAAGTTAATTAAACTAGTGGAACCATAAAATAGATAAAGTCAAAGAAAATGAAGAAGATAAATTGCTCCAGCACTTTAGAATTCAAACAGACAGGCCACATAACACCCCAGATGTATTATCAATAAGAAAGACAAAAATGGCTGGATAGATGAAAAGGCTGGAGACAGAATGAAAGAGAAAGAACTGGAGAAGATAACAAAATACAAAGATCTGCAAACAGAAATAGAATGACTATGGGAAAAGAAAGGAAAGGTAGTATCAATATTACTGTATTTTGGTGAAATCCCAAAACAACTGGAGCACTACCTGAACACCATTGGATTGACAAAACCACCATAATCAATTGCAAAAGGCAGTTTTACTTAGAACATATTCTGAAATTATATCTTTAACCCTTTAAACTTCAAAATCTGCCTAACCCAGATCCTTGGGAAGGACTCTATAGTTGGATAAAAATGCCAAATCCAGTCTGGATAGCTGCCTGGCTATGTAATAAACTATAAAAATAATTAGACATGATATTTCTAGTTCATTACCTGTCATCTCAATTAATCTTTTCTTCAATGAGCAGACCATTGTTCCATCCTTCCTTCTGAGTAAAGGGCTGCTTCTTCTTTCTGTTACTTTTTGTTTTAACTTGGAGCGAACTTTCAAATTGGGTTCAGAGGCTGAGAATAAGATCACAAAATCTATCATTACAGACTACAAACCTGCAAGCTTCCTTTTGGGATCTGCTGCCTTCCCAGTTTGACAAAGTTAGACAATAACTTCCAATTTAACAACATGGCCATTGAACAAAGTTATGCAAATTATTAAATAAGACCATGTTCAGATATAAATGTCTGAACCACTATTTGAAACCATGGTTTATGTTGTCTGTTTATATATATATATATATGTCTTAATGCAATGAATGATAATTTACTTAGCTTGTATTAACTCATCTTATTTCTGGTTTATTACTGTTTATTGCTGAAGCCTCAATAAATCTATAAATACCAATTTTAAAAGAATAAACCACCAGCAAAATGCAAACAAGTCATGATTAGCTTGGTTTTTTGTAAAAAACCAAGGACTTGGACTCCTAATCATCTCTTTAAATCATAAACAGTGGAGTTTGATTTATGAATTCTACATGTTTGTATAAAACAAATGTGGTTGACATGTGGTGTTTTTAATATTACATGAAATTTCCATCTTTCGCATTTGCCATGTAGATAGGGCTGAAAGAAAATGGAATTTAAAATCTGGAAAGTCAAACACTGATATAAAATATTGTTCAAAACTATTTGTTTTAATTTACTCATTTCCCAAATGCTCTGTAAAGTGTACTGATGTTGTTTCATTATTTTTTAAGTGAAAAAGTATACTTAAAGAATATATCTTGTTCATGACAATTATCACAACTGAAAAACAGGATAAACCTAATATATCTATTTGTTTTTTAAAGTAAATTTATCTACATATTTATCTATCTACATATTTATTTATTTACTTATTTATTTAGTTAGTTATTTCTATCAGTGATACTCCATTCCTTCAGCCTCTAAACTATATACTATATAATCATCAGTAAAATAATTACTGTAACATTATAATAATTACTATAACATTATAATCATAAATGTAATCCACCCATTCCAACAATATCCTCCACCAAGGACAGATTCTGTCTTACATCCCCTATTGTTAGAGCAAACATCCATGTACTAATAGTCTTATGGAAAGAGTTGATTTGGTTTTGCAAAGGTAAGCTGATTCAGAGAAGGAGACCACCATTGAGAAGGTTTGATTAAAGGTCTTTGTGGGTAGAATTCCTTTAGAGATAGGACCTACAGCAAGCCTTCTCTCCTTGTTTACTGAATTGACAGATTTGTGAAGACAGTCAGAGAAGTTACTCTTAAAGACATTGAGGTCCTAAACCATGGAAAGATTTAAAAATGATAACCATACTCTGAATTCACTCCAAAGCTAATTGGCAAACAATTCAGCTCTTGGAATAGATTGGATTAATTTTATTCAGGTGGTTACATGTACAGAAGGGTAAAACCTCCTTCAATGTTTTTCAAGGAAGTTGCAAACCTCCAATGTTAAGGTAACAAAAACAAGAATGGCATTCCTATGTGAAACATAATTTCCAGATTAGGCTAGCCGTGAGCGTGCTGGCCTTTCACAAGGCGCTAAAATGTTGGATTTGTTTCTAGGTCTGGTAAGTCCACTTCCTGATGTAGTTGATAGTTATTTTATGAAGTTTAGCTTTCATGTGTTTTCATTTTGTATTATATGTTTTGTTTGTTTTTATCTATTTTATTAGAATCTGCTCACATATGTGAGATAGACACCTATAATAATTAAAAAAAAATAAAAAATGATTATGTGCAATGCATTTTAATTCAAAAAAGGACAAAAGTGCTACAATTCTGTGAAGGCTGTCCTTGTCATGGCCTTCACCTACTGTTCAAGTGGAAGTTTGAGTCCAAGAGAAACTCAAGATTGTGAATCAGCTCCATATAGGAGCACTACGTTAGCATGTAGAGAACCGGGATAACCTTGAAGGAAATAAGAATTATTATATAAGAAAAGAAGCTAAACATTCCTTAAGTTCTGAGGAACAATAAGTATTCAATGAGATATAAGAGGAAGGAAGGTAAAATGCAATCGGAGTTGCAAAATTCAGGTTCTCAAAAAATATATAGTTCTAGTCTTATAAGAACTCTATTTCCTGATATGCTTTACCACAAAAGGCTGACATTAATCTTGCAAGACTTATTGTGCCTTACCTCCTCTCTCTTTTACCTTATTTATTCCATTATTCAATTTCTATAGCCACCCATCTCAGCCTAATGACTGGGGGTGACTTACGATTCTAAAATCATAAAACAATTAAAAAGAATAAAAGTATTACAAAAATAAATACATATTACAGATGAGTTCGTTAAGCAATTAATAGTAAAGTCAAGAAACAGAGTCCTAACACATTATAGGCCTAGGTACATAGACAAATTTTTAAAGTCTTATGAAAGGCCAACAGGCTTGGGACCATTTTAATCTCCAATGGGAGTATATTGCACAAAGTAGGATCTATGGCAGAGGAGGTCCATCTTCTAGTTCCTGCCAATCAACTTTCTGGATGACAGGATCTGCAGTATGCCCAATCTTCTGGATCGAATTGAAAGGATAGAGATTATTGGAAAAAGATGGTTCCTCAGGTAACATAGTCCCAAGCCATGTAGGGCTTTAAAGATGATAACCAGCACCTTGAATTGTACCCAGAAACACACTGGTAGCCTTTGCAAGCTCACTTAGTAGTGGTGTTACATTTTCTATATATCCAGCATAATTTACTACCCACACATTCTACACCAGTTTATATCTCAGTGAATCAGGAGGATCCTACCTGAATCTCTTCCAAACACTACCTTTTCCTCAAGGTGATCTCCTTGACTCTCCACATAACCTACAGATGGAACATATTCAGATTGATAAGCCTTTGGATTCACAACTATTCCAGCCTATTAGTGCTCAGATGTGGAGCTGGCTATCTTCAGCCTACTAATGTTATCTCACTCTGTATCAATGAACGGCCTATTCCAGCAGCTTCAAGTAAATGTTGAGTGGCAGGGCATCCTTATAATAGAACATCTGAGCAGGTGACCTCTTCCCAGACACATGTTGTTTTCTCAGATACATACTGTTTGCTGTTGACTACTCAGAAAGAGTAATAACCACTGTAAAACAATGTCCCACATTTCCAACCCTGAAAAAGGTCCAGTTACTATGGCCAAAAGTTCAACAAAACCAGGACAGTCACACTTCTCCATTTCAACCTTGCCAGAGATAATCTAGCAGAGCAACCATAGCCAGTTGTGAATCTTAACTAATATGGGAGTAAATAATTCATCCTCTCTAGAACTCTATGTAGTTGTAAAACCACCACCTTTCCTAAAAAAGATAGTTTGACTCTAGAACATAAAAATGTAAAATATGTGGGTTTCCAAAGGAAAATTGGGACTGTCTTGGAAGATGACTTGGAAAATTCAAAGTCATCTTCAGTACAGAATATAGTAACCAACTGCAAATGGGTTAGAACCATTTAGTTGGTTTACCTCACTCTTGTTGGCATTGTGTTGGGTACTTTTTGCAGATCAAATTCAAGTGCTATTTTTCACATATAAAACATTTTCACATTTCCTCCAGTACCATCTGGTCTGAACAGAATTTTCCCATCTAGTGTGGCCTACTCAGGAGTTGCTCCACATTCCCATCTTCAGGAAGCTAGAAATATGGAAGAGAAGAAGCAAACATTTTCCAACCCTGTTCTAGTCCTGTGGAAAGTTTGCCATCTAATGTTTTGTGACACTTCATTTTCCTACCTTTTAGAAAGCCAACATCGACTACATTCTTTTACCATTCCTGGGGGATGGGGGCATTTGCTTATTATATCTGGTTCTAGATATTTTGTGATAATAATAAATACCTTTCTTTCAATTACAATAATAAAAAAATAAGTAAATTGTTTTGAGTCCAATCACTTGGCAAGATAGGTAAACAAATAAACATAATAACCTTGAAATTGTGAGGTATTTGCTTGTTCTCAATATATATTTAATGTACTTTACATAGGATTGCTTTTTCATCCAAACAAGAAACTTCAGTCAGTATAAAAGTCAGCAGTCAAATTTGTCTTAAGAACAAGGCAAAGAAGCTATATTACATTCCTGCTTAAAGCAGTGTATTGATAGCCACTTCATTTCTAGGCAAAAAACAAAGTGCTGGTCATTATTATTACTCTTCAGAGATCCAGGTTATTTCAGTGAATGCCTCTTGCTACATGAATTTCAATATCTAACAGCATTTAAATGTCCATTAAGTTGTTTCACAATTATTCAGCAGCACTGAGCTTTCTAGACTTTAAAATTCAATCTCTGGGTATTTTAGAGTCCCAGTGTATATATCAGCTTTTAAAACAGCCCTTAAAATACATCTTTTAACCTTTGCTTTGATCAATTATTTTAATCATTAATATTTCCTATTATTTAATTGACATTGTAGCAGCTTATTAATTTAACTTTAAATAAATAATTCTGTTCTTACAAAATTGATCTGAACTACGATGAGTTCATCAAAATATCAGATTGTGATCTGCCTTGTAAGCACATTAAACTCTCTATTGTAAAGTATGTTACAGATGGTTGAGTTGTCATTAAGACATACTGAAAGTCAGTTGCTTGCCTCTACAAGTGAAAACAATTCTAAAAGAGTTTGCATTATGAAATTGTTTTAGTCCAATTCACTGATTTGATCCAACTCTGCTTATTTTGGGGGATTCATTACCCAACTTGTTATTTAAAGGATAAGTCTGACCTTTGGCTTGAAAAAAAAATAGAGAGAACATGCATCAGGGTTGTGTTCAACCTTCAGGGGATGGGATGGGTGTGGCCAGAGTGGGCATAGCCAGTTCAACATCATTCATGTCAGGGGGCGCTTGTGGTGACCTGAATGAAAATGGGCTCCCAAGTTCTATTTTCAACTCTGATGGCTAATCCTCTGCCAGTGAAAATAGAGCTCGGGAGAGCTACCCATCCAAGTTCTGTTTCTACTAGCAGAGGCACTCCGGGCCGGTTCTTTGTTGTTTCCAAGGTAGCCCTGCGGACAGATCTAAACATGCTGCAGGCCACATCCAGCCAGCAGGCCTTGAGTTTGACACCCCTGTTCTAAGGCTTATAAATAGATAAGTTGGTGAAGGTGACTTTACCATTTTTTTGGGAAGGCCAGAATTTGTCCGGCCTAGTCCAAGAGCAACATAAAAAACTCCAGGTAAAGTTCAATTCTCTATTTGCTTACACCTTATAGGCAGAATTTTGCCAGATTAAACCTACACTACCCTCACCTAACAGATATACCCTGGAGGATTCTAGAGAATGGTTCTTTTAAAGCTCTTCCTCGTAACATGCTCCAGCTTCAGACTATGCTGAATCTGCTCTTGTCCTCTTTGAAATGTGTTTGGAAAGATTAGGGAGAAATATCTACAAATGAATGAATAAATAAATTGTCTTTCTTATCAAAATAATATTTTATTTGCAGAATTATTTTAGGAAATCAAGATTTAGATTTCTCTTCAACCATGAAGGAACCTGGTGACATTAAGTAAATCATTATTATTCAACCTAGCCTATCTTATAGGATTGTTATAGAGATAATAGAGATAATACTGGAAGAACCATGAATGATAATTTGAACTGCTTGGAACAAATGAACATTTATAAATATTAAGACAAAAGTGACAATGTTAATCTCTTTTGCCTCCCTAAAGAATTTAATTAAGATAAAATTACTTTATGATTTGGATTTTTTAATCCTAATTATTAAATAAGTTTGACTTAATTAGCTTCATGCACAGCATAAACTTCCATCTGGTAGAGTAATTTTACAGACTTAATTGTATACCACCATAAGTCAATAGGACACTGAGGAAAACTATTGAAAAGCTATTTCCTTTCCTTTGGAAGAGAATTATGTACAATTTCAGCATGATTTGCATTGCTAACACTGAAAGCCAACTGGGAGAAATCACTCTCATTTATATTACTTTCCCATGAGAAAATCAAGAAAGACTATAAAACTAGTGCCATTATTCAAAAAGAGCTCCAACTTACTGAGTCTGAGCACATATTTAATATAAACTTTTCCATAGCTTGGAAAAGATCCTTTATCAATAACCGACACAGTCTGCTTTAGAAGTCTGATATATAGCCATAACTAAGAGGGAGAGCTTTGTGATCTCATCTTTGTGCTGTGTAGACCAGAAATGCCATTCTATGTACAATTCCTGACAGTAGCAAAGAGAATCTGCTTTATTCTTGTGGGGCTCTACAAGGTTCGCTCCTCACCCATTTCTGTTACTATAGATCTATCCCATTACTTTACCAGACTGTCAGACTGCGGCTTCCTGAAAATGAAGAAAATGTTTCAATATCCAGCAACTTCATAATTGTGTGGAACCTAATATTTTGACGATTTTTTTCATAAGATGAGTGATATGATCAATAAATGAAGAGTCGGCTTGATATGAAAGAACAACTGAATTTTGTACAAGCATTGAACTTGGCTGGCTTTGATGCAATATTGAATTTTTAAAAAAGAATTTTTGAAAAATCTAGTGTCATATTTGGGGGCAATGTGAATTTCATCAACCTGTTTTGTCCAGTGATTCATCTCTTCCTCTACACCTTAATATATTCTGCAATCTCACTACTGCGTGACCTCATTAACTTCAAAGATGGAGTCACCTGATACCTACCAAGTTTTCTTGTATTCACATACTCTATTTACTCCAACTAAGCTTCAGTTTATTTAGAAATAAATAGTCGGGAGATAACTTATTTCCCCAAGTTGATTTCCTATCTTTCAATTCATTTATATAGTAGAAATTCTTTTTCTATCTGTTCAAATGTAGACAGCATTTGCAAATCATCACTTTTGCCTTCTTGGTTACAATTGCCAACCATAAAAAGCAAAGAAGAGAATCAATAGACAAACTTTTTATATAATAGACATTTCAACTCATACATTCTGCTTTGGATTTGCAATCATTTAATTTGAAGTGCATAGTTAGAGGTAAGAACAGAGATTCCTTGTTTTCTCAGAAAAAACAAAGCCCAATGCTGATGAAGCAACTTCTTCAAAATTAGATGACAAGCCTACACTGATTGGTTGAATCAGAAACCAGTGACACTCACCATTCATAGCTCAAAGAAAAGGATAAGGGGGAAAAATACACTCTTGTGACAAAGGTCAAACATTTGCCAAAAAAGAACCTGCTTCTCTCTTTCCTCCTTACTCTCTGAATGTTTCATGGGACAGCTTTGTCAGAAATGGTCCCATGAGGATGCAGTAGGCTCCAGAATGTCCCCTTTGCCTAAAGGATGCCCTGTAGCCACCCTGATCAGTTTAGGGTCATTTCACTTGTGTCATCCCAGTTCCGGTTGTTTTTCCTCTAAAACTGTCAAGTACTTATTAGAAGCTGAATGTGAATATGTTGCTGAGGGCCGAAATTAGTCCCCCTCAAATTTAGTATCTATTTCTTAAACAAAATCTACTAGAATGGCAACCAAATGATAAACTTGTGATGGGAAAAAATATTATTTTCTTTAAAAAATAGTTACTATGTTAACATTCTGCACAAAACTGCACTGATTATAGAAGTAGCCAAAATGAAATGAGTTCATTCTTCTTTTCTCTCACCCCTGGGTTTTTAAAAAGAATCTCATAGTTGTGTATTCTCTCTGCAGCTGACGTGCAGTGTGCCCAAATATTTGGAATAATGTATAGAAAACATCTGTTTTTAATTATGCTGTAGCTCATATATAGACAATGAGAATTGAATTAAAGAATATTTTGAAACCCCCATGGAGATGTAAGAGTATTAACAGCTGCAATGCAGAACAATACTGTTAAAATGTTTGAAAATGTTTAACTTTACCAATCAACAGTGTTATACCTCTTAAATATTGATAATGCCTTTCAAAGGAACTTTTTAAAATAGGAAAGCAAATTAAGCACACACGCAAATGTGTGTGTGTGCGTCCACGCACGCACACACACACACACACACCATTTTAAAGGATCGCCATATTAGAACAAGAGAAAATATAATAAAAAGTTGCTTTTAGGAAGTTCTTTTAATTCTTTATATTTTTGTATATATAAAGTATTGTTAAAAAAAGAATTTAAAAAGAATTTCAAAACAGCTATTTATTTTAGACATTAAACTTATTAACTGAACAATTTATAAATCTACCAGAGAAATATTTTTTAGATAATTGAAATATCCACGAACATGTTACCTTCTTCAGTACTGTAATACATTTTTCAATCGATCAATGGCTATAGTATTTTCAAAATAATCATGCAGACCGAGGGGTAGTAATGCACAAGAATTCTAGACTTCTTAAAGCATGAAAGCCAACTGAATAACTTTATGCCATTCACGCTTTCTCAGCCCACCTCAGGTTTTTTTGTTTTTTGTGGGGAAAATAGGAGGAAGGTGGAGTATTAGGCTTCTTTGCTGCCTTGACCAGACCAAATAATCTATTTAAAAAGTTAGGATAAAATATCAACACCATCCTCCTCCTCCATCATCACTATTGGCACCACACCATTAATATCCTATCCTCCGCTCATGTAATCATAATCAGCAGCTGTTGTGAAAATGGAAAATAAGATTCCAATTTAGCTTATATAATTATGTTTTATCTAAACTCAAATCAAGTATTACATACTATGATTAGATCAAGTTTCATATGATTACAGAATTAAATTGGCATTTAAAATCATTTTAATATGCTCACCAGTTTTGCGGAGTGGGAAGTCATCCTTGGCATCTTGTGCCCCCGGCAATGTGTATTTATATGAAGACGTCCCACAAAGGGGAGGAGAAGCTTGATCCAGTGAGGTATGATGGGAAGCCCTATAGAAAAGTAGTTATCACTGATTAGTATTACTTATTAATATACAAATTAGAAATGATTTTTCTGCATCATGTCCACAAAATGTATAGAGATTTAACCCTTGTTCTCTTCCAATAATTCAGGAGGTATAAGTCTGGAGATATGTTCTCTGGAAAAAGGAAGTTCCTGTTACCTGATTTTAATTTTATTGTTTTGACTTTTTAAAATCAAAGATTGCATGAAAAGGGAAAACCTTTTAAATTTTAGCAGCAGGAATAAGACTCTCTAAAGGGAGAGTCACTACTGGGTTTCCCTGAAAATAAAATAAGCCCTGCAATGATTTTAGCATGTGCCTAATATAAGCACTACTCCCAATAGGCCTAGTTAAGAGCCTGCCCACTCCATAGGAAGTTGGATTGTTTCAGCTGCAAGGAACTTGGCCTAAGGATTCTGTTACCCAGGCTTTCTGAAGATGATGGGAACCACAGTCCGCTGCAGTTGAAGAGTTTTATTGAGCCGTGAAGTTGAAAGCACCCTTAAAGCATAGCGCACCTCAAGCGAGGAAGCGTTGTGAGCTTTGAGGGTGCTATTGTCCACATTCCTGTAGCTTATGTGCAGAATTCATATCTCGCCATCCCATTGGGGTTCTAGGAGGCTAATCATGGTAAATACAAATCATTTTTTGAGAAATACAGGGACATATTACAATATTGATGATGAATGTAAATAAAAAGGAAGTTTCCAAAGCCTTCCTTCCCCACCAAATGAAACCTGAGATGCCTCACAGAGTATCCCCACCAAGGAACCAGTGGACTGTGGCCAGACACTGTTGCCCCCTCCTTCCTGTGCACTCACTTTCTCCCATGCATGCATGGAGGGCTGGGCTTTGTGATGCAAAAAAAGACATCCCTTGAAAATAAGCCCTAATTGGTCTTTTGGACTGAAAATAAATATTAATAAATACTCGGTCTTATTTTTAAGAAAACATGATAAATGGGTATTTTGAAATTGGCCCTTGCCTCACATATCACTATTTACGTAAACATATAATTTATGATAATACATGTTGTAATAGAGCCCCAGTGCATTGACTACCACTATCCTAATCATCAACATCATCATTTATCACCATTAAAGTTTTCCTTAAAAACATACAAAATTTTCATTTAAATACTGTATACATAGAACATAGTTATTCCATCTTAATTCAAAACAGAGTTAAATGAAATCAATGGTACTGGTATTTCATTTTATATCAAAAATACTGTATTCACAGGACCTATCTGAACAATTAAAAAAAGAGGCTGGTTTAAGTGACATTAAAGGAAAAGTAAGGGAGATGCAGTACCTCATCTCTCTTCTATACTGAATAGCATATGGTTAAATTCATTTTCTCCTGATGAAGATTAGTATTTTTGTTTGATAATAAGAAGATGGCTTAAGATGCAAAAGGATAAACATACATGTGCCAGAGCTTGGGGCGCCGGCTAGTGGAATGATTCTTTTCATTAGATAGTGAGTCTTTTGCCGCTGATTTACTCAGCAGGAACTCTTGAAGTTTCTGCTTCACTTCAGTACTGGCCACTGCTCCTAAAACATACAGCATTTTTTATCATTCCATTCATATATACCCATGCATTCCAATACAGCTTTCTAATTTTGACTGTGGTCCAAATAAGTATCTAATAAAAATTTAATATGAGCAATTGTGAGCAATTCATATGAGCAATTACAATGACAGAACAAAATAAAATAATGAAAAGAAAAACAGTGTAAATTAAAATTGTAAAGCATATCTTTTAGCTTCACTGAAACCAAGTAATACAATAAAGGGAAATAAAACCAATGTGGTGTAGTAGTTAATGGAAATGGTCTAAGAATAAGGAGTTCCAAATTCAGATCTGATTTCAACCATCGTACCTCAACGGGTGAATTTTAGATCAGTTTTAGGATTGCAGGGAAAACTGAGGGGGGAAAGTACAGTATATTCCATCCTGAACACCTCTGAAGAAGATATATTAGTCTAACAAATAAGCAACAAGAGATATGGGTTCACTCTTAGTTTTGTAACCTGAACAGTGGTCTTCAACATAACAGATCTCTTGAACATTATTTAAATCAGAATAGGCAATCTATTACCAGAAGACAATATTTGGCCTCATCACCACCTATTTCCATATGTGAGGCAAACTATATCTATTTCCACATTCAATTCCCACAATTTTTAGTCCCCTCACTTGAATGACATAACTTGAAGCACCCTGAGAGGCTAAAAAATATTTTAAAAAACATGGTATCTAAACAATAAATATTTCCCACCATTGCTTTAAACTATAGCAAGATGATTAGGGGACTGGAGGCTAAAACATATGAAGAACGCTTACTGGAATTGGGTATATTTAGTTTACTGAAAAGAAGGACTAGGGGAGACATGATAGCAGTGTTCCAATATCTCAGGGGTTGCCACAAAAAAGAGGGAGTCAAACTATTCTCCAAGCACCTGAGGGTAGAACAATGGGTGGAAAATAATCAAGGAGTGAAGCAACTTAGAACTGAGAAGAAATTTCCTGACAGTTAGAACAATTAATCAGTGGAACAGCTTGCCTCCAGAAGTTGTGAATGCCCCAATACTGGAAGTCTTTAAGAAGATGTTGGATAGCCATTTGTCTGAAACAGTATAGGATATAACGGTATAACCTCCAAGGACCCTTCCAACTCTGCTATTGTATTTGTATTTGATTGACTACTTTAGAATAAAACTCCACACTATGTTCTTAGTTTTCCTGTAATGTCTATAAAGGTATGATTTTAATCAGTTTTAGTTTGCAACTGATGATTGCGCAATGTTCATAACTAAAAAAAATTGTGGAAATAATGTATATAATATACTGATTATGAATCAAATTCCTAATAGAGAATGAATGGTTTCATGTATCATTACTTTCAAGGTCTAATTATTTATATTAAAGAGAAATAAGCATGCATTAGGCTAACCAATACTGTTATAATCACAACAAATGAAAGTATGAAATATATGTTATTATAAGCTTAGTATAAAGAAAGCGGGCATACTCTGAAATATGTGCTTTATTATTATAAGTGAAGTAGCACAGAAGAAGAATCTTCTTTCAAAATCCAATGCTTAATATTATGCTACTACTAAATTTATATAATTTTCTTCTAAAATGAAAGCATATAGAAAAAATACAATAAAATTATCAATTTTTCCTCAATATTGGCACACAGTACATTATCAATGAGAAATTCCAGAGGTAAAATGAAGGCATCTGATGTTATAATTTGTTTCCTTCTATAAGTAGCATTTTGAAATACTGAAATATTTGGCCTTTATTTCCATTCCCTTTGTGAGCAAACTTATATGCATCTATCTCCCCCTAGTGAGTATCATATTGCATGTCTTTCTTTTAGACTTTATTTGCCTTAAAACCACAGAAACACAGAGCTGTGTTATTAAAAGCCAAAATAACTAAATTATGGAACTGAAACAATAGAAGGAATATTTCATGTCCTCTCTAATCTATGCAGAATATATCTCCATATTTATGCACACATTATCATGGAAATATAATAAAATAAATTTAAAATATAGAATAATATTATTCTATATTTTAGAGAATTATATATTTAATCTGCATAGAATTTTATTGTCATGCCATATTTTTATAAAGAGGGATAATGAAGGTTGGTGGGAGAGGTATACAAAACTTAGATATCCTCTTCTAGTCTGATTGAACATATCTTACTTTCTCGGCTTCTTTCTCGGCTTTTGATTGGCGGACATTGCTCCCTGTGATGTCTCTCCAATTCCTGTTCTTGCCTCTGTTGTTCAAGTTTCTGTTCTTTTTCAAGAATGTCTTGTTGATGCTTAATGGCTAAGAGTTCCTTTTGTAACTTGTAAAAAAGACAAAGTCATGAGAATGTGCAGTTTTTATGGTAGGATTGGTCATACATAATAAGGGCTTCACAAACTTTGTGAATGTATAAAAGTAGCTCTTAGAATTCGCAAGCTAGAATAGCTACAGTTACAATTCTGGAAGCTGACCCATACATTTGGAGAAATCTGTGCTATAATATATAAAATGTTAGAAAACACAATTCTACTCTATTTTGGCATTGATTTGTAAATATTTTCATTAAAAATTACATGAAATGAGTGCAAGGTTTTTGAACACACTATTCTAATTTCTGCTTTCCTTTTTGCAATGAATGTATCCAATCTAAAGCTCATGAAATGCAAAAACCAAAATAGTTATTGTGTTCCAATTAATTGGAAAGTGTGAACTTTACAAATGTAAATCAAACTATTTATAACAAATTAAATAAATGTTCTATTCCAGATAAAAATAACTTCCCTGAAAGTAAAGAAACTAAGTTATCAACAGTTAAGGTTTAGTTCCATCTGAACTAAAACAATATGGATTACTACTAGATGTCAGCAAAGAATTACTTTTCCTGAATTTGTTTGATACCATCTAGTGGTCATCTAAATATTGTAATTCCCTAATAATAGCTAACTCATTTCACTTATTTCAAGAAAAATTGTGGCTATAGTATTCTTGTTTATGGTCAGTTGTTTAACAGATTTTAGAATGCTATTTTTATATAAAGGGTATCAGCCTTAATTAAAAATAAATTCAGACAGCTGACAGCCATAATTTTCTTTTTTATTAAGGGATTTCCAGTTTCTGACTGAATCTCTCTTAAAAATACTTATTTTATATATATGATATGGCTTTCCTGGTGGTTTAGTTTTCAAACAAGACTTTTAACATGAGAAACCTTTTTTTCTCATTTGCTATATTGCCAACATTCCATTTGATCATTACATTATAAGCAAAGGATAGTTTCATATCCAAACTTAATCCTGATACATTATTAGAAGTAAACAGAAGCATGGAATTAAAAATAAATAAATAAGACATATCAAGTTTCAAAGAATGAATAAACTGAAGCCACATTGTATTAAATGATTTAGCACCAAAAAAGTTACATTTATTTTGCTCATTTTAATGATCACTGATTGTTTAATAATCATTTATTCCAATTATAACAAACATTTTCAAACATAAAAGCATAGGGATAAAGGCAATCTGCTAGCTGAATAATACTAAATATTTCTGATATTTAGAAAAACAGGATCTCAAAATGTAATTCAAAATCTAAGCTTTTTTAAAAAAATTGTCCTGAAGTTTGGAAAGTGCTGTTCAAAGAACCAGTCCTTATATTTTATTTATAAGTTTTTAAAAAAGAGACACATAACAGTATATAGTACTTTTTAATTAGATCAGTATCTGTATCTTCCAAAAGTGTTCTCAAATTTGCTGACTTTACTTAGTCTTTCAATAATAACTTGTTTTGCTATAATTGCAAACAGCTATTCTTATATGTATATCTGCATTGAAGTGAGAGACAGATAGATATAGCAAAGTGAGGGACTAATATAAACTTTCATCACATACCATGTTGATGTACAAGAGAAATAACTCAGTCACTGCTACTCAATTTCTACAGTAACCAATCCCTTCCTCCTTCTGATGCACTATGAAGAGAGGGGAAAAAATCTACTACCTTTATGTGCTCTTGGATCTGTGCTTGGTGCTGTCGTGTCAGGTTCTCATGCTGTTTCTGAAATTCTGCTATCAAAAGCTGTTTCTGAATCTGCTGCTGATGTTGAATCAGGATTAATTCATGTTGCAACTGCTTTTCCTGCATCAAGGGATCCATCATGGGTACCATCATCCTGACATCAGTTCTCAAATCTAATGGTCTGACTTGTTCTAATCCAAGAGGAATTTCTGATTTCACATCCACTAATACAAACAAAAAACAAAAAACGTAGGAAATAGATTTAAATTTTATGCATATATAAAATGAAGGTTTTGTTTCCTCTCTACTTAAATAGATGTTATCTTCTCTGGCCTCTTGATAATACTGTAAGACTAGATATTATCATAAACAGTCTTTTAACTTTTCAAAGTAAGTTTTGATAGTATTTGTTGTCACAGATTTTAGTAAAACCCCAAAGCTCTTCCACCTTTGTTAAACTAATTTAAAATTAATGTGCTAGGGATAGAAAAAAAATTAACTGCTGCTGATTTTATGTGATGCTTATAAGTCATGTCATTTGATTCTTGCTATCATAAATTAAATACTTTTCATAATATGAGGCAATCCAGAATTTAATGTCAAATATTAAGGGAGAGAAGATAGCTTATATGTGAGCCACATTTTGTTCTACAATCTATTCTTTTAATAAAAAAAAATATAGGTTTTGTTTTCCTTTAAATTTAGAGCATGTTGTTAAAGAAAATAGAATATTAAATATGAAAATGTCTTACCATCACTCCATGGGAGTTGTTTCATTCATTTTTATATTATTTTCTTCTGCTTATGCATTACATTTTTGTTTGTAATATTCTTTATGAAAGGTGAAGTTAAATATCCATTGGTAATTGCTTAATTGATAAATATCAGATAACTTAGGAACTTGTATTGGGAAACTTAGGAATCAATTCATATGTTTTATGTAATAATTTGTAAAAATCAATAAAAAATTGTTATTTAAATATTGTGAAATTATAAGAGACAGTTTATATATGGTACAAAAGTTTACTCTATAAATACAGTACCATATTTTCTGGCGTATAAGATGACTTTTTAACCAAAAAAAATATTTCAAAAATAGGGGGTTGTCTTATATGTCAGGTATAAGAAAGGCCATGCCAAAAAACCAAAACAAAACCATCAATCGGTGTATAAAAAATAAAAGAACAATATTGACATTGATTAAAAATGTGTTCATTTGAATGAGGTTGTTTGGGTGGAGGAAACTGGCCATCCTTCTCAGCACGCCATTCGCTCCTCTTCTGCTCCGTCACCCCTGCCAACCCGCCCCACACCTTGGGGACCCAAGCACCACTTCCCCGCCTGGCTGGGCTGTCGCGCTGCTGCTAGCAGGTGGAGGAGCTGGCAGGTTGGCTGCTGGTGCTGGCTTGGAGCGCTCTGCTGCTGGTCCACCTTGTGCTTTGCCACCCCGTCCTCTTTGCAGGGGCCCAGCAGGGAAAATGGGGCAGTTGTGGCCCCAGATAGGGGTGCAGTAGAAGGGGGCTGTTCTTGGAAAGCGTAGGACTTGGATATCTCCCTCTCCCCCCGGCTTGGCCCTTTCTCACTGGCTATTGAGGCTCAGAAGGGAACTGGCCAAGATGACGCCAGAGCCTGGGTTGCTTTATGCGGCATTGCACTGCAACTCTGTCTGCAGAGTGTTTGTGTGTGTGTGGGGGGGGGCTCCTGCACTGAAATTCCAACACAGGCAGACATGTGTATGCGCCTTAATCATGTTAATTTAGTAGTCGGCCTTGTGTGTTGCGCAACATTAGTGTCTGTGGCGGGCCTGTCTTCGCATTAAAAGTTTGGTGATTGAAATAATAGGCAAGGAGAGCTGGTCTAGGGATTAAAAAGGAACAAGCTGAACTTTCTCATATAGTGGAATTCCATAGGTAATCAAAACAGCCTTTCCTGATCTGCTTTTGAGGCCTGCATGACACAATACAGCTACAAGGTACAGGTAGGCTTCACTTACAACAGTTTATTTAGAGACCATTCAAACTTACATCCTCATTAGAAAAAAAATCTTTGTAGCATTCCCCATGGTCAGGGGATCAAAATTCAGATGCTTGGCAACTGGTTCAAACTTATGATGGTTGCTGTATCCCCCCACTTCAACCCTCTCGCTAGAAGAAGACAACCCGACTCATCTGGGGTCCAGTTTGGGGAAGGGAAATGTTAGAAGGAAAAATCACTTGGAAAAATCACTTGGTTCAGTTCCAAGCTGGGAGAAAGGCACTGGAAATAAAATGGACGCTGATTGATTATTTGATGTGCCTCGGAAGAGGGTAGTCTTATACGGTGAATATAACCCACCTCTATATTTTAACAGGAAAAGTAGGGGGTAGTCTTATACACCCAGTCGCCTTATATGCTGGAAAATACAGTGCTTGTAAAGTCTCTTAAGTTAAGGACATTCAAAAAGCATGTTCAATGAATCCCAATGACATTCCTAGGAAATGTGTCTGTGACACATTTTTGATATAAATGTGTAAGTTACATAATTTTCATGTTTGTATTGTTATGAATTTGGCATGTTATTTACAATATTTTGCATTATTGTATTTATCATTTACCCTCCATCCTTTGCAGAGAGTCATGAATATAGGAATCTATCATAGACCACTAGGACATCTAGTTCCTTATACTGCATGGATTTACAGTAGTTCTTTCTTGTTGGATAGAAATACCAGGGCCAGGTAAAAACAGAACAAATGAAATATAAATCTTCATTTCCTTTACTCAACTTTACTGACATTCCTGCTAAACTAATTTGCTACCTTTGGGCAGTCCAACAGAAAGGCCATACTCTAAAAAAAATGTTTTAATTTGTCCCATTTAGAGAAAGATGAGAAATAATGAAATATTTAGAATATTTGATGAAGTAATGGTTCTTCTTATAGAGGCGGGCATGGTCTTTAGAGATAGCTATTAGCAGCAACCGTTTGTAATTGTATATCTTTGGGATTACCAATTATTGCTTAGCAGGATGGCCATATATTGGTTACCATGCTGTACTTTATAGTAAAATATAACTTAATAATGCCATATAAAATATGCAACTATTGTTATATTGTAGCTTTAGTGACACCTCTAGCTTTTTAAATATATTGGTTTGATATCTATGTACATATCTGTATACAATATTTTTATTGAAATATATGATTGAAGGTTCTATGTAAGAATTTTTTAATGGTGTACGGAGGGGAACAGCTTAATCATGCCCATGGTGCAAAACAGATTAGTTTACATCTCATCCAGAAGAGGGCAGTATATACAAATATATCAAAGCAGTCTTCAAACAAAGATATACTACATATTTGCCTCATTTCCTGACACCTGTTTCATAAAACATATTTGGACCAATATGCAGGTGTTTTTTTTAAAGACAACATTGCTGTATTTGTTCACTTTCAGCTCTCCCATAGTTAAAATAAATAAGGAAGGATTACAAAATGGATTTGAATAGCTACATCTTCTGATTTTTTAAAAACATATTTGCAGCAACAATGTGAACTTATTATTTAGTTTTACATATCTATTTTTTAATGCACGATGTATTGGGAGTATAGGTAGACATTAATCATGGAATATACTCAACACCTCACTATGGTACTTCCTAGCAACATGGCTTCTATTACCATTAGTATTTTTTTTTCCTGAAAGTATATTTGCAAAGCTCAATGCAGTTTATTTTCCCTGGTAACTATACTTGCTTCAATGGCAATATAAAATCTCTGGCTTTTGTTCTACAATTTATCACAGAATTGCAAATCCTTGAGTTACAAAAATTATCTTTAATTATAAATAATTTTTCCAAATCTAAAGAAAAGCAGATAGTATAATCCCAGTTCTACTATTCAATTTCTACTGCAGCAATGTACATTCTATTTCTCCAGCCTAAATATAGCAGCATTTATACAAGAAATCAATAGTGCCTGGAGTGAAGAGAGGAAAGGATGAATATTCCACCCAAATCACATAGAAATAGCAATCAGTAAAATGACAGCTCAGTGAAAGATCACTTTGCCAATCCTTTAGATAAATCTTTTTTATTTGGACAATGTTTTATTCCCTTCAAGTCACAGCCTTATCATAGATGCCTTCTATTTTTAGCATTAATTGCAATGTAAGTGATAGAGGCTTGTCATGTTTACGGTAGAGCAATAGATTTTCTTATCTCTCATGCTATCTAATAGGCGTCACCAAAAACAATAAAAGTGACTAGACTGAGCAAAAATCGTGCTCCCATTAGATTAACTACAGTGGCAGAGTATAAAATATTCCTC